>NC_134070.1:750287-854090 GCF_965140245.1 Athene noctua
AAGAATCCACCCAGAGAGGGAAAGGATTTAGGGCTGGAGTTTAGGATTGGGGGAAAAAAAAGTGGAAGAGGAGGAGGAGGAGGAAGAGGAAGAGGAGGAAAAGGAGGAGGAGGAGGAAGGATTGTGGAGTTGATGCTGTTGAGAGTCACCCCAAAACCTCCTCAAAAAAAAAAAAATCCGCCCAGAGAGGAAGGAATTAGGATGGAGGTTGGGATTGGGGGAAAAACAAGCGAAAGAGGAAGAGGAGAAGAGGAAGAGGAGGAGGAGGAGGAAGAGGAAGAAAAGGAGGAGGAGGAGGAAGGATTGCGGAGTTGATGCTGTTGAGTGTCACCCCAAAACCTCCTCAAAAAAAAAAAAATAAAGAATCCACCAGAGAGGGAAAGGATTTAGGGCTGGAGTTTAGGATTGGGGGAAAATAAAGTGGAAGAGGAAGAGGAGGAGGAGGAGGAGGAGGAGGAGGAGGAAGAGGAGGAGGAAGAGGAGGAGGAAGAGGAGGAGGAAGAGGAGGAGGAAGAGGAGGAGGAAGAGGAGGAGGAAGAGGAGGAGGAAGAGGAGGAGGAAGAGGAGGAGGAAGAGGAGGAGGAAGAGGAGGAGGAAGAGGAGGAGGAGGAGGAAGAGGAGGAGGAAGAGGAGGAGGAAGAGGAGGAGGAAGAGGAAGAGGAAGAGGAAGAGGAAGAGGAAGAGGAAGAGGAAGAGGAAGAGGAAGAGGAAGAGGAAGAGGAAGAGGAAGAGGAAGAGGAAGAGGAAGAGGAAGAGGAAGAGGAAGAGGAGGAAGGAGGAAGAGGAGGAAGAGGAGGAAGAGGAGGAAGAGGAGGAAGAGGAGGAAGAGGAGGAAGAGGAGGAAGAGGAGGAAGGATTGTGGAGTTGATGCTGTTGAGAGTCACCCCAAAACCTCCTCAAAAAAAAAAAAAAAAGGAAAAAAAGAATCTGCCCAGAGAGGGAAAGGATTTAGGGCTGGAGTTTAGGATTGGGGGGCAAAAAAAAAAAAAAGTGGAAGAGGAAGAGGAGGAGGAGGAGGAAGGATTGTGGAGTCCATGCATTGGGTGTTGCCCTGCTCGCCCACCCCCCCCCGATAAAAAAAAAACCAAAAACCCACCAAACCACCCCAAAAATGTGCAGAGGGAGAAAAATATAATTTGGAATTTGTGGGGGCTGTTGGCCCGGTGCTGTCATCCGGGATGTGCCCCCCCCCCAGGGTGGGTGTGTTGGGGGGGGGGGGGGCAGCAAGGGGACCCCCAAACCCCTTGGGGTGCCACCAGCTTCCTCCCTCCCCAGCCAGAAAACTCCAGGGAACCCCAAATTTATCAAGGGGGGGGGGGGTACCCCAGTCCCTAGACCCCCCCCCCCCCCAATTTATTTCCCCCCCGAATTTTCCTTTTTCCCCTCCAACCCTTCGAGCCAAGAGGAAGATCAGGAGCAGCAGGTTGTACCCCAAAATAGCCCGAAATCACCCCAAAATACAACCCCAGCTCGAAAAAAAATTAAACCGTGTTAAAAAAAATAATTTTTTTTTTAAAAAAATCGAGGAAACGGGCAAATTAAAGTCGTTAAAATCGACTTTTTTTGGGGGGAATTAGAAGGGAATTGAGATAGTTAAAACCCAGGTGTCATTTTTGTCGTTAAGAAGAAAAAAAAAAAAAAAAAAAAGCAGGGCATGAATAAAACCAGAATTACTAATAATAGCGATTTTTTTTTTTATTCCTGTTAATAATATTTGGGGCTATTTGTTGGATTTTTTTTTTTTTTTTTTTTTTTTTTTTTTCAAGTTTTGGGGCTTCCACCTCATCCCCGCGATGGATTTTTTTTTTTTTTTTTTTTTTTTTTCCCCGCCCCAAATATGGCAATATTATCGCGGGGGGGGGGGGTGTGGGGGTGTTTTTTGGGGGTAAACAGGGGGTTTTTGGGGTGCAATTGAGTGAATAAAACCACATGGGGGGGGGAAATAAATTTTACTCACTGCAAAATACACTTCAACCCCCCCCCCCCCCCCCCCCCCAGCACTGGGGCTGCATCGAACCGATGTGATTCTCATCACAGCCCCCCCACCCCCTGACCCCCCCATACCCCAAAATGGCGGGGGGGGGGGGGGGGGCCCCCCCTTTTTTATTAGTGCAATTGGGCTTGACTTTTGCTGGAAAAAAAAAACAACAAAAAAAAAAAAGGGGGAAATAACCCCAAATAACTGTCTAAAATTTGAAGGGGAGGTGGGAGGGAAAGGGGATAGGCAGGGGGATATTGGGGTGCCCCCCCCTCAAA
This sequence comes from Athene noctua, assembly GCF_965140245.1. Taxonomy (NCBI): domain Eukaryota; kingdom Metazoa; phylum Chordata; class Aves; order Strigiformes; family Strigidae; genus Athene; species Athene noctua. The sequence goes on from NC_134070.1 coordinate 752,544, forward strand.
TCCTAGTGGTAGAGTAGGCCCCCCCCCAAAAAAAAATTTTTAGGGGTGCATCCAGGAGGGGCCGTGACTGAGCAGCTTCATTAGCAGCTTCGTTAGCAGCTTCGTTAGCAGCTTCACCCACCCAGAGCCACTTGTGGGCTGCTTAACCCCCCCATAAAAAAAAAAAAAAAACGCTTCACCCCCCAAATTCCCAACAAACCCCCCCAAAAGCTTCCAAAAGTCACCCCCCCCCCTGCTCCAGTACAGCAGCACCCGGCTGCGTGCGCTCTGATTATTTTTTAGGGGAAAAAACCCACAAATTATTTTTTTTTTTGGGGGGGGGGGGGGGGTTTGGGAGGCTAAAGACTGATACTACGATGATGTTTAAAGTGCCCCGGCCCCCCCCGGCGTTGTTCCCGCTCCTCCAACTCATCGTTGTTGAGGCTGGTGGCATCCGACAAACCCAATAAATGTTCGACCGAATCGAACTTCTGGAGGTCGGAGGCGATGGTTTGGAGGCTGAGGACCGAAAGGTTGTCACTCGGGGGGCCCTCGGCCCTTAAATTTGTGTCCCCCCCCTCGGTACCGGCGTGTTGAGGGCTGGTTTCGGCTCCTACGGGCGACGCGCGTCGTACGATGAGACGTTGGAGGCGCCGCGCGTGGATCTGTTCGCTGATTTGTTCCAAATTCCGGAGGGCTACCGAGTAACGAGTCTTGGCTTGGGAAACCAACCGCTCCAGCGCCGTCACTTTGGCTTTATGCTCCTAGTTAAGGGGGGAAATAACGCGTTAGCCACCGCGGCCAACTCGCTAGCCCAACAGAATCACGGCGAAATAACGCGTTAGCCACCGCGGCCGACTCGCCGGCCCAACCGAATCACGGCGAAATAACGCGTTAGCCACCGCGGCCGACTCGCCGGCCCAACAGACTCACGGCGAAATAACGCGTTAGCCACCGCGGCCGACTCGCCGGCCCAACCGAATCACGGCGAAATAACGCGTTAGCCACCGCGGCCGACTCGCCGGCCCAACAGAATCACGGCGAAATAACGCGTTAGCCACCGCGGCCGACTCGCCGGCCCAACCGAATCACGGCGAAATAACGCGTTAGCCACCGCGGCCGACTCGCCGGCCCAACCGAATCACGGCGAAATAACGCGTTAGCCACCGCGGCCGACTCGCCGGCCCAACAGACTCACGGCGAAATAACGCGTTAGCCACCGCGGCCGACTCGCCGGCCCAACCGAATCACGGCGAAATAACGCGTTAGCCACCGCGGCCGACTCGCCGGCCCAACAGAATCACGGCGAAATAACGCGTTAGCCACCGCGGCCGACTCGCCGGCCCAACAGAATCACGGCGAAATAACGCGTTAGCCACCGCGGCCGACTCGCCGGCCCAACCGAATCACGGCGAAATAATGCGTTAGCCACCGCGGCCGACTCGCCAGCCCAACAGACTCACGGCGGAAGACGCCACCAACGCTCGGAAAACAAAACGGTTTTTCCCCGCCAGACGCCGTCGCGTTGGGTACGCCCGGCCCCAGCAACTCCTCGACCTTCCCAGTTACCTCCAGAATCTGGTTAAACTGGGCTTTCAGCTCAAAATAAGGTTTGCTTTTCACGATGACGCGCTTGAGGGATTTCTGGAGGGCTTGAACCTTGGCTTCGGCTTGTTGACACAACTGGGTGACGCGTTGGTGCTCCCGTTCGCTCCGCAGCCGCTCTTCCTCCGCTTCGTTGACCTGGAGAACCCGACCATAAAAAATAAAAACGCAACGCGTAAAAACCTTCCCTCTTTTATTTTAGGATGAAAAACGAGTTGTGGGGTGTTTTTGGGTTTGTTGGTTTTTTTTTTTTTTTTTTTTTCCGATTTTTACTTTGCACGTGGCGTGGTTGAGCATCTCCTGCCAGGTGGGATCCAGGCGGTTTTTATCAGCCATGACGCCTTGCTCGGCCACAAAAACCATCTCGCGGGCGGCGTTGTGCATGCTGACGGCGCGCTCGTAGCGCAGCGCCGCTTTCTGCGTCTCCTGCTGAGCCTGCTCCCGCCAGGAAAAAAAAATAAAAATAAAAAAAAATCAAGAAATACATAAAAATAAAAAAAAAAAATCCCTTTTCGGGGAGGAAAAGTCGCTACCTCTTTAGCCAAACGTCTGGCTTCGTAGTAAGGACGAGCTTTCTCGATGCAGTTGCCCAACTGGGAGCCCTGAGCGTTGAGTTTCCGAGCGGATTCGGAGAGGATCCGGCGATACGCGGTGCGGGCTTCCTGCCGGGGGGGGGTTGTGGGTGGAAAAATGGGAATTGGGGACCCCCTCCCCAACTGCTCACCCCCCCTCAGCCCACCCCGGGACACCCGATGCTCAGGGGTGCCGTTGGTTTTCGTGCCCCGGTATTCCCAGTGAACCTGAAATCCAGAATGAGCGGCGGGGACTAGTGAAGGATGGGGGGGAGGAGGATTGGGGGGGCTGGTTAAGGGCTGGGGGACTGGTTAAGGGCTGGGGGACTGGTTAAGGGCTGGGGGACAAGGATTGGGGGACTGGTTAAGGGCTGGGGGACAAGGAACTGGGGCATCAGTTAAGGACTGGGGGACTGGTTAAGGGCTGGGGGACAAGGAACTGGGGCATCAGTTAAGGACTGGGGGACTGGTTAAGGGCTGGGGGACAAGGAACTGGGGCATCAGTTAAGGACTGGGGGACTGGTTAAGGACTGGGGGACAAGGAACTGGGGCATCTGTTAAGGACTGGGGGACTGGTTAAGGGCTGGGGGACAAGGAACTGGGGCATCAGTTAAGGACTGGGGGACTGGTTAAGGACTGGGGGACAAGGAACTGGGGCATCAGTTAAGGACTGGGGGACTGGTTAAGGACTGGGGACAAGGAACTGGGGCATCAGTTAAGGACTGGGGGACTGGTTAAGGACTGGGGACAAGGAACTGGGGCATCTGTTAAGGACTGGGGGACTGGTTAAGGACTGGGGACAAGGAACTGGGGCATCAGTTAAGGACTGGGGGACAAGGAACTGGGGCATCAGTTAAGGACTGGGGGACTGGTTAAGGACTGGGGGACTGGTTAAGGACTGGGGGACTGGTTAAGGACTGGGGGACTGGTTAAGGACTGGGGCATCTGTTAAGGACTGGGAGACTGGTTAAGGGCTGGGAGACTGGTTAAGGGCTGGGGGACAAGGAACTGGGGCATCAGTTAAGGACTGGGGGACTGGTTAAGGGCTGGGGGACAAGGAACTGGGGCATCCGTTAAGGACTGGGGGACTGGTTAAGGACTGGGGACAAGGAACTGGGGCATCTGTTAAGGACTGGGGGACTGGTTAAGGGCTGGGGGACAAGGAACTGGGGCATCAGTTAAGGACTGGAGGACTGGTTAAGGACTGGGGACAAGGAACTGGGGCATCAGTTAAGGACTGGCGGACTGGTTAAGGACTGGGGACAGGGATTAGGGAACTGGTTAAGTACTGGGAGACCAGTTAAGAACGGGGGGACAAGGATTAGGGAACTGGTTAAGGACTGGGAGACCGGTTAAGAACTGGGGGTCAAGGATTAGGGAACTGGTTAAGGACTGGGGGAGAGGTTAAGTGCTGGAGGACAAGGATTGGGGGACTGGTTAAGGGCTGGGGGACAAAGAACTGGGGCATCAGTTAAGGACTGGGGGACTGGTTAAGGACTGGGGACAGGGATTAGGGAACTGGTTAAGTACTGGGAGACCAGTTAAGAACTGGGGGACAAGGATTAGGGAACTGGTTAAGTACTGGGAGACTGGTTAAGAACTGGGGGTCAAGGATTAGGGAACTGGTTAAGGACTGGGGGACAAGGATTAGGGAACTGGTTAAGGACTGGGAGACCGGTTAAGAACTGGGGGTCAAGGATTAGGGAACTGGTTAAGGACTGGGAGACCGGTTAAGAACTGGGGGTCAAGGATTAGGGAACTGGTTAAGGACTGGGGGAGAGGTTAAGTGCTGGAGGACAAGGATTGGGGGACAAGGAACTGGGGTATCAGTTAAGGACTGGGGGACTGGTTAAGGACTGGGGACAAGGAACTGGGGCATCAGTTAAGGACTGGGGGACTGGTTAAGGGCTGGGGGACAAGGAACTGGGGCATCCGTTAAGGACTGGAGGACTGGTTAAGGACTGGGGACAAGGAACTGGGGCATCAGTTAAGGACTGGCGGACTGGTTAAGGACTGGGGACAGGGATTAGGGAACTGGTTAAGTACTGGGAGACCAGTTAAGAACGGGGGGACAAGGATTAGGGAACTGGTTAAGGACTGGGAGACCGGTTAAGAACTGGGGGTCAAGGATTAGGGAACTGGTTAAGGACTGGGGGAGAGGTTAAGTGCTGGAGGACAAGGATTGGGGGACTGGTTAAGGGCTGGGGGACAAAGAACTGGGGCATCAGTTAAGGACTGGGGGACTGGTTAAGGACTGGGGACAGGGATTAGGGAACTGGTTAAGTACTGGGAGACCAGTTAAGAACTGGGGGACAAGGATTAGGGAACTGGTTAAGTACTGGGAGACTGGTTAAGAACTGGGGGTCAAGGATTAGGGAACTGGTTAAGGACTGGGGGACAAGGATTAGGGAACTGGTTAAGGACTGGGAGACCGGTTAAGAACTGGGGGTCAAGGATTAGGGAACTGGTTAAGGACTGGGAGACCGGTTAAGAACTGGGGGTCAAGGATTAGGGAACTGGTTAAGGACTGGGGGAGAGGTTAAGTGCTGGAGGACAAGGATTGGGGGACAAGGAACTGGGGTATCAGTTAAGGACTGGGGGACAAGGATTAGGGAACTGATTACATACTGGGAGACCGGTTAAGAACTGGGGGTCAAGGATTAGGGAACTGGTTAAGAACTGGGGGAGCAGTTAAGTGCTGGGGGACTAGGATTGGGAGACTGGTTAAGGACTGGGGGACAAGGAACTGGGGCATCAGTTAAGGACTGGGGACAAGGATTAGGGAACTGGTTAAGGACTGGGGGACAGGGAACTGTGGTATCAGTTAAGGACTGGGGGAATGGTTAAGGACTGAGGGACAAGGAACTGGGGCATCAGTTAAGGACTGGGGGACTGGTTAAGAACTGGGGGTCAAGGATTAGGGAACTGGTTAAGGACTGGGGGAGAGGTTAAGTGCTGGGGGACAAGAATTGGGGAACTGGTTAAGGACTGGGGGACAGGGTACTGGGGTATCAGTTAAGGACTGGGGGATGAGGACTAGGGAACTGGTTAAGGACTGAGGGACCAGTTAAGGGCTGGGGGACAAGGATTAGAAAACTAGTTAAGGACTGGGGGAGCAGTTAAGGACTGGAGGACAAGGACTAGGGAACTGGTTAAGGAATGGGGGTCAAGGATTAGGGACCTGGTTAAGGACTAGGGGACCCAGTTAAGGGCTAGAGAACTGGATATGGACTGGGGCTCCAGTTAAGGAAGGACTGGGCAACTGGTTTAAGGGCTGGAAAACAAGGACTGGGAGACCAGTTAAGGACTAATGGACCTGTTAAGGCCTGAGGAACTGGTTAAGGACTAGCGGACCCAGTTAAGGACTGGAGAACAAGGGCTGGGGACCCAGTTAAGGACTGGGGACCTGGTTAAGGACTGAGGTAGAGGGACTGGAGGACCAGTTAGGGACTGGGGTACAAGGACTGGGGGACCAGTCAGGGACTGGGGCAGCTGCTCACATCCAGCTGGAGCTCCACCCGGTTGATCTCCTCGTTGGCCTGGTTGAGATGCTCCAGCTCCTCCTGGAGAAGCCAAACGTGGGGTGAGGCAAGAGAAACGTGACCCCCAAAAATCTGCTGTGACACACCCCCCCCCTCCCAAAAAAACCCCCAACAGGGTGGGGGGGGAGCTGGGAAAAAGACCCTTCGTGCACCCACTTACCTGTATCCTGGGATCCAGCTCTTCCTCCTCCTCCTCCTCCTCCTCTTCTACCACTTTTGGGGGTGTCCTGGGCTCCTCACCCTCGCACGCACCCTCCAAAACAGCTGCCCCCGCCTCGGCCTCGTCCCCTCCCGGGGTGACCCCCAGCTGCCCGGGAGGCGTTTGCCGTCCGTCCCCTCCGTTTGTCCCCCAAACCAGCCTCTCCTCCGCGTCCCCCATGGCGGGATCCCCCCCAATCCGGGCCACGTCGGGGTCCACTTTGCTTCAGGGGGGGGCCAGCATCTTAACTGGGGGGCCATTCAGCGCCAGCCCACCCCGCGCGGAGCAAGGGGCTCTATTTCATTTTGGGGGTGAGGCAGGGAACCAACGTGGGGTTGCCCCCCACCCACAGCACAGACACCCCGAGAGCGACGAGGGGGGATCTGGATGAGCCAAAACACGATGTGGGGGGGGGACAACTGGAAAACAACCAGGGGAAGGTCAGTCCCCTCCTGCACCCCATGGGGTGGTGCCCCCCCCCCTCAACTCCCCCTCCCTACACCCTTCCAGTGCCCCCCCCATATCCCCCCAATGCCCCCCACCCCTCTAATGCCCCCCCTGCCCCTCCAATAACCCCTATACCCATCCAATGGCCCCTTATCCCCTAACAGCCCCCCCCAAATTCCCCCTACCATGCTCATCCCCCCAATACCCCCTATATCCAACCAGTACCCCCCCATCCCTCCTACGGCCCCCCGAAGTCCCCCCCTACCACTGGACTGCCCCCCATCCCCCCAGTGCCCCCCCACATCCCTCTAACACCCCTCCACGTGCCCCCCACATCCTTCCAATCCCCCCCACCCCTCCAATATCCAACCAGTGGCCCCCCCCCCATCCCTCCTACGGCCCCCCATCACAGTCCCCACCCCCCCCATACCCCCCTCTGTCTCCCTCCCCGCTCCAACACCCCCACCCCACTCCCCCAAAGCCCCCCCAACCCCCTTGTCCCCCCAACTCCCCCCTCCTCTTCCTCCCCCCCCGCCCGAGGCGGGGCCGCGGCCTGTGTTTACCTCCCGTTCCGCCACAAGCTGCTCCACGTCCCACACTGCCCCGCGCGCGGCGCCACCGGAACCGGAAGCGGTTTACTCCCGCCCTCCTCCTCCTGCCGTACAACATGGCAGCCCCCAGCACCCCGCCGCCGCCCGCCGCCTCTACATCCCGCTCGGTTACCGACGGCTTCAAACCGGCTGCGGAGGGGAGTGCGGGTGAGTAATAAACCGTCACCTTCCACCGGGCCCCGCTTCTCCTCAAAACGGAGCGGGGAAAAGCGAGAGGCCGCGGCGCCTCTGTGGGCGCCGCCATCTTGTTTTACGGCGCCGCCGCCGCGCCTCAAGATGGCGGCTGCCGCCTGGAAACCCCTTTAACCCGCCGCGACCCCCTGTAAAAGTTCCCTCCCCCCGCGGAAATTTGGGTCCCCGGGGGGGTTTGGGGGTGCTCGGGGGGTGGAACTGGGCCCCAGGCCCGACATCCGCGGGGAAAGGGGGGTGATGAGGCCAAAATGGGGCCTATAGAGACGTATAGGCACATACAGGCGCATATAGATACACGTTATAGACATGTATAGACATGTATAGTTACATATGGACACGTATTGGCACATATAAACATATTGTAGGTACATATAGACACGTATAGACATATATAAAACATTGTCGGTACGTATAGGCACATATAGATACATATGGACACGTGTAGGCACATATAAACGTATTGTGGGTACATATGGACACGTATAGATACATGTGGACACGTGTAGGCACATATAGGTACATATGGACACGTGTAGGCACATATAAACATATTGTAGGTACATATGGACACGTATAGATACATATGGACACGTATAGGCACATATAAAACATTGTCGGTACGTATAGGCACATATAGATACATATGGACATGTATTGGCACATATAAACATATTGTAGGTACTTGTGGACATGTATAGATACATATGGACACGTATAGGCACATATAGATACATATGGACACGTATAGGCACACATAAACATATTGTGGGTACATATGGACAAATATAGATACATATGGACATGTACAGGCACTTATAGATACATATGGACATGTATAGGTACATGTAGACATGTATAGATGCATATGGACACGTATAGGCACATATAAAACATTGTCAGTACATATGGACACGTATAGGCACATATAGATACATATGGACACGTATTGGTACATATAAACATTGTAGGTACATATAGACATGTATAGATACATAGTGACACGTATAGGCACATATAGATACATATGGACATGTATTGGTACATATAAACATTGTAGGTACATATAGACATGTATAGATACATAGTGACACGTATAGGCACATATAGATACATATGGACATGTGTTGGCACACATAAACATATTGTAGGTACATATGGACACGTATAGGCACATATAGATACATATGGACACGTATAGGCACACATAAACATATTGTGGGTACATATGGACACGTATAGGCACATGTAGACATGTATAGATGCATATGGACATGTATAGGCACATATAAAACATTGTCGGTACATATGGACACGTACAGGCACATATAGAAGCATATGGACACGTATAGGCACATATAGATACGTATGGACACGTGTAGGCCCATATAGATACATATAGGCACATACAGACATGTCTATGCACATATAGATACATATTATAGACATGTATAGGCACATATAGACACTTATAGGCACATACAGACCAATATAAGCACACAGAGGTATGTACAGACATGTATAGGCACGCATGGATACATACAGACATGTATAGGCACATATAGATACATATAAGCACATGTAGATACATACAGAGGACACATAGGCACATATAGACACGTTATAGACATGTTTATACACATACGGACACGTATGGGCACACACAGATGTATAGACACGTTATTGTCATGTTTATACATGTTTATAGACATGTTTATACACATACAGACACGTATGGGCACACAGAGACACGTATAGACATGTTATTGACATGTTTATACATGTTTATAGACATGTTTATACACATACAGACACGTATGGGCACACAGACACGTATAGACACGTTATAGACATGTTTATACATGTTTATAGACATGTTTATACACATACAGACACGTATGGGCACACACAGACACGTATACACACGTTATAGACATGTTTATACATGTTTATGGACATGTTTATACACATACAGACACGTATGGGCACACACAGAGACGTGTATAGACACATAGACATGTTTATACACATACAGACACGTATGGGCACACAGAGACACGTATAGACATGTTATTGACATGTTTATACATGTTTATAGACATGTTTATACACATACAGACACGTATGGGCACACACAGACACGTATAGACACGTTACAGACATGTTTATACATGTTTATAGACATGTTTATACACATACAGACATGTATGGGCACACAGGCACGTATAGACACGTTATAGACATGTTTATACATGTTTATGGACATGTTTATACACATACAGACACGTATGGGCACACACAGACACGTATAGACACGTTACAGACATGTTTATACATGTTTATAGACATGTTTATACACATGCAGACACGTATGGGCACACACAGAGACACGTACAGCCCCGCGTACACCCCCAGACCCCTACAGCAGCACACGTGTGTCCCCGCCTCCAGGCAGGCAAACATACATGTGTACACGCACCTACAGACAGACCCCCCCGGGTCACGTATGTAGGGGCCTACACACGCGTGTGCACGTATGTACACACGCACATACATGCCTGTGTGGACGCACACACACGTGTGTGCCCCCCCCCCCGTACCCTCCCCTATACACACCTATAGGGGCACACATACCCCCCCCGCCCCCCTATACACGCCTATAGGCGCCCCCCTTGGACACGCCCCCCTTGGACACGCCCCCTGGGATGGACACGCCCCCTCCCCGCGTCTCTCTCGGCGCTGTCGCTTCTGAGCCGCCGTTTCCCCCCCCCCCACCCCCCCAGCAGCAGCCGGGCCCCCCCAACTCGTGACACCCCCCCCCCAAAAATCGGCCGGGCTGTGCCCCCCCCCCCAGCTGCAGGTACCAGGGGAAAAGGGGGGGGAACCCCCGAATCATTCCGGGGGGGGGGGCTGCGATGGGGGACCCCCAAATCATCCGGAGGGGGGAGGCTGCGATGGGGGACCCCCAAATTATCGGGGGGGGGTTGTGGCTGCGATGGGGGACCCCCAAATTATCGGGGGGGGTTGTGGCTGCGAAGGGGGACCCCCAAATCATCCAGAGGGGGGAGGCTGCGATGGGGGACCCCCAAATTATCGGGGGGGGGTTGTGGCTGCGATGGGGGACCCCCAAATTATCGGGGGGGGGTTGTGGCTGCGATGGGGGACCCCCGAATCATTCCGGGGGGGGGGGCTGCGATGGGGGACCCCCAAATCATCCGGAGGGGGGAGGCTGCGATGGGGGACCCCCAAATTATCGGGGGGGGGTTGTGGCTGCGATGGGGGACCCCCAAATTATCGGGGGGGGTTGTGGCTGCGAAGGGGGACCCCCAAATCATCCAGAGGGGGGAGGCTGCGATGGGGGACCCCCAAATTATCGGGGGGGGGTTGTGGCTGCGATGGGGGACCCCCAAATTATCGGGGGGGGGTTGTGGCTGCGATGGGGGACCCCCAAATCATCCGGAGGGGGGAGGCTGCGATGGGGGACCCCCAAATTATCGGGGGGGGGTTGTGGCTGCGATGGGGGACCCCCAAATCATCCCAGGGAACCCCAACTCGTCCTGGGGGGGTGGGGTGTGCTATGACGTGGGGACCCCAAAATCTTCCTGGGTACTGGGAGCTATCATGGGGGACCCCCAACTCGTCTTGAGGGGGGGGGTGGGCTACAATGGGGGACCCCAACTTATTCTGGAGGTGAGGGGCTATGATGGGGGGACCCCCAAATCATCCTGGGGGGGTGTGTGGCTGTGATGGGGGGACCCCTAAATCGTCCTGGGTGGGGGGGCTGTGATGGGGGACCCCCAAATCATCCCAGGGGACCCCAACTCATGCCGGCGGTGGGGGGCTACGACAGGGGGACCCCCAAATCATTCGGGGGGGGGGGGGGTGTGTCTGTGATTGTGATGGGGGACCCCAATGCATGCTGGAGGCGGGGAATGAGACCCCTGGCACCCCCCAAATAACCCCCAGCCCCACCCAGTGACACACCCCCCCCCCCCCCCATTTTGGGGTGCCAGTGTAGCCCTTAAAGCTGGGGTGAGGATGATGGGGTGGGGGGGTGTCTAACACCATGGGTAACCCCCCCCCCCCCGCACTTTTCACCTTGCACCCCATTTTCTCCCACAGCAAGTTTCATGTGACACCCGCTCCCCCCCCCCCAAAAAAAAAGATGGAGCAAGGAAAGGACCCCCCAGCCCCCCAAAACCAAGACACGGAGGATGGGGGTGAGTTGTTTTTTTGGGGGGGGGGGGAGGTTGAGCTGCCCCACCCTCCTTTTCCTTACACCATCACCCCACTTTCATCTTCTTCTACAGAAACCGGGGGGGCCCCTATAACCCAAGAACCAAAGCGGGGGGGGTTTGGGGGTACCCCCCAGCCGCCCCAACGGGTTCTACGAGGGCGGGAAAAATTTGGGGAGCAAATCAGCTTTATCGACCCGTCGACGGATCCATACGGGCAAAAAAACCTTCCCAGCGCCCCGAAAGCGGGAAAGAATTTTAGTCCCGGCTCGACGTCGGTGAAACGTCGTCGCGTCCGTACGGGGGGGGCAAAACCGTACGTTTGCGAGGAATGCGGGAAAAGTTTTCGTAGCCGCTCCGCTCCCCTCCGCCATCGGAAAAATCCATACGGGCGAACGCCCCTAGAGGTGCCCCGACGGCGGGAAAAGTTTTCGCGACGGTATTTCGTGCGACGCCGACGCCTTCAGCGCGACGTGCCCTACGTCTGTCGCGATGGCGGGAAACGTTTTCGATGGGGTTCGGCGTCGCTACGGCATCGCCGGATCCGTACCGGCGAGAAACCCTACGCGTGTCCCGCTTGCGGGAAGAATTTTAGGGAGAATTCCACTTTAGGACGGCATCGACGGATCCATACGGGTGAGAAATTCTAGAAGGGGCGCTCGATGCGGGAAGAGTTGCAACGATAGCTCCTCGTTGATGCGTCACCAACGCGTTCGCACCGGGGAAAGACCCTACCGGTGTTCCCAGTGTGGGAAAAGCTTTGTGGATGGTTCGACCCTTAGTTGTCACCTCCGGATCTATACGGGCGAGCGACCCTACGCTTGTCCCGACGGCGGGAAGAGCTTTACGGAGAGTTCGACGCTCATCACCCATCATCGGATCCATACTGGGGAGAAACCCTACACGTGTTCTGCTTGTGGCAAGAGCTTCGCTCAAAGCTCCAACTTGGTGACCCATCAACGCATCCATACGGGAGAACGACCCTATAGCTGCGCCCAGTGTGGGAAGAGCTTTTACCGGAGCTCGCATCTCGTCCGCCATCACCGAAAACACGTCGGGGACCCCCGAAAATAAAGGGAGAGGGGTCGAGGTTGCCCCATTTTCCGAGCTCCGTGCCACCCGTGATGCTTTTTCCAGCTCCTCGTAGACTGTAAAATGGCGGCGGCTCAGGAGCTGTTTCGCTTCCCGTCCGATATTTTAATATTTTAAACGTTTTCTTTTTTTTTTTTTTTTCTAGCATCTTTAGGGTTGGTTTCACTGAAATAAGGCCCGAAAAATCCCCTTGTAACATGGTGATGCCCTCAAGCATCTTTAGGTTTAGTTTTACCAAAACTCTCAAGCATCCTTAGGTTTAGCTTTACTAAAATAGGGCCCCAAAAAAACCCTTTTATCATGGCGATGCCCTCAAGCATCTTTAGGTTTAGTTTTACCAAAACCCTCAAGCATCTTTAGGTTTAGCTTGACTAAAATAAGGCCCCAAAAAACCCCTTTTGTCATGGCGACGCCCTCAAGCATCTTTAGGTTTAGTTTTATCAAAATAAGGCCCAAAAACCCTCTTTTATCATGGCAATGCCCTCAAGCATCTTTAGGTTTAGTTTTACCAAAACCCTCAAGCATCTTTAGGTTTAGTTTTATCAAAATAAGGCCCAAAAAACCTCTTCTATCATGGCGACACCTCAAGCATCTTTAGGTTTAGTTTTACCAAAACTCTCAAGCATCTTTAGGTTTAGTTTTATCAAAATAAGGCCCAAAAAACCTCTTCTATCATAGCGACACCTCAAGCATCTTTAGGTTTAGTTTTACCAAAACTCCCAAGCATCTTTAGGTTTAGTATTACTAAAATAAGGCCCCCAAACCCCCCTTTTTATCATGGCGACACCCTCAAGCCTCTTTAGGTTTAGTTTTAACAAAACCCTCAAGTATCTTTAGGTTTCGTTTTACTGAAATAAGGCCCAAAACCCCCCCTTTTATCATGGCGACGCCCTCAAGCATCTTTAGGTTTAGTTTTACCAAAACTCTCAAGCATCTTTAGGTTTAGTTTTACTAATATAAGGCCCAAAAAACCATCATGGCGACACCTCAAGCATCTTTAGGTTTAGTTTTACCTAAATAAGGCCCCCAAAAAAGGCCTTTTATGATCGCAACGCCTCAAGTATCTTTAGATTTAGTTTTACCAAAACTCTCAAGCATCTTTAGGTTTAGTTTTACCCAGAAAAGGCCCCAAAATACCCCTTTTATCATGGCGACGCCCTCAAGCATCTTTAGGTTTAATTTTAACAAAATCCTCAAGTATCTTTAGGCTTAGTTTTACCCAGATAAGGCCCCAAATAAAGCTTTTTATCATGGCGACGCCCTCAAGCATCTTTAGGTTTAGTTTTAACAAAATCTTCAAGTATCTTTAGGCTTAGTTTTACCCAAATAAGGCCCAAAAAAAAGCTTTTTATCATGGCGACGCCCTCAAGCATCTTTATGTTTAGTTTTAACAAAATCTTCAAGTATCTTTAGGCTTAGTTTTACCCAGATAAGGCCCCAAATAAAGCTTTTTATCATGGCGACGCCCTCAAGCATCTTTAGGTTTAGTTTTAACAAAATCTGCAAGTATCTTTAGGCTTAGTTTTACCCAAATAAGGCCCAAAAAAAAGCTTTTTATCATGGCGACGCCCTCAAGCATCTTTATGTTTAGTTTTAACAAAATCCTCAAGCATCTTCAGGTTTAATTTTATCGAAATAAGGCCCCCAAAATCCCCTTTTTTTGTGGTGATGCCCTTGAGGGACGCGACAGGGTGACACCCCAACTATTTTTGGGGGGGGGAAAAATACCCCCCCGCTGACTTTGCGAGGGATTTTCAACCTGTGCTGAAGGAAATGGGGCTAAAAGGTGGGATTGAGTTGGTTTGAGGTAAAAAAAACCCCCACTTTTTTCCTCTACGATGCTGGTTTAGGGTGATTTTGACCCAAAAATCAGTCTCAGTGGTTGCCTTGGTGGATGGAAAACTTGGGGAGGGGGGGGGGGCAATCTGAGGTTCGAGAACATTTGGGGGTTATTTTATATTAATTAAAAAAAAAATCATATAAAGGGGAGATGGATTTTGGGGTGCAATTTGGGGGGGGGGTGTGCCCTAAAATTTCCCACCGTGGGGTTACAGCGATGCTCCCAGCCCCGAATGGGTGCTGAAGGGGGGGGTGCGTGTCCCCCAAAACCCCAAATCCCCCCAAATTTGGGGTCTGTGGGTGGCCCCCCCACATTGCCAGCATTTTTGGGGGTGCTGGGCTTCCCCAGACCTACCCTGGTGGTCCCCCAAGGGGTCACCCCCCACATCCCACCGGCCGTTATTTTTCTTTCATTTTTTTACGTATAAAAATTTTTTTTTTTTTTTTTGGGGTGGGGAGGGCAATTTGAAAAAAAAAAACCACCCCCCCATCCTCTGGGTTTTTTGTTTGTTGTTTTTTTTTTTTTTTCCCTTAGACTATAGATGAAGGGAAGGAGACCCATGAATTTCATCCAAGAAATAAGAAATCACGGTAAAATGTTCTTTTTCTAGTTGTCTCCGTTCAATTTATTTATTTTTTTTAATCCTCTTTAGGGCCTTTTTAAACGATTGCAAATGGAATAAAAGAAAATCACGGCCAAAATAAAATCCTTTGTGTGTTGACATCGTGTGAGTATCTCTCCGGCGGTGACAAAGCGGGGGGCTATGTGGGTGGAAGAGCCTTTTGTTTTTTTTGAGGGGAAAAGGTAAAAAAAATTATGGATTTGGGGGGTCCAGGAGCATCTTCTGCACCTGGAAGTTGTGGGAACCCGGAGTTGGGAACAGGGGTCTTCATCCTTCTCCATTTCCCGTGGACAAGGGTGAAGGTTCAAACCAACCCGGGTGAAGGTTCAAACAACCCGGGTGAAGGTTCAAACCGACCCGGGTGAAGGTTCAAACAACCCGGGTGAAGGTTCAAACTGACCCGGGTGAAGGTTCAAACAACCCAGGTGAAGGTTCAAACCGACTCGGGTGAAGGTTCAAACCGACCCGGGTGAAGGTTCAAACCGACTCGGGTGAAGGTTCAAACCGACTCGGGTGAAGGTTCAAACAACTCGGGTGAAGGTTCAAACAACCCAGGTGAAAGTTGAAGGTTCAAACCGACCCGGTTGAAGGTTCAAACCGACCCGGGTGAAGGTTGAAGGTTCAAACCGACCTGGGTGAAGGTTCAAACTGACCCAAGTGAAGGTTCAAACCGACCCGGGTGAAGGTTCAAACCAACTCGGGTGAAGGTTCAAACAACCCGGGTGAAGGTTCAAATCGACCCTGGTGAAGGTTCAAACCGACTCGGGTGAAGGTTCAAACAACCCGGGTGAAGGTTCAAACCGACCCGGGTGAAGGTTCAAACAACCCGGGTGAAGGTTCAAACCGACTCGGGTGAAGGTTCAAACCAACCCAGGTGAAGGTTCAAACAACCCGGGTGAAGGTTCAAACCGACTCGGGTGAAGGTTCAAACCGACCCGGGTGAAGGTTCAAACAACCCGGGTGAAGGTTCAAACCGACCCGGGTGAAGGTTCAAACAACCCGGGTGAAGGTTCAAACCGACCTTCGGCGCCGACGGTTACGTCGTAGGGTTGTGGCACCCTTCCAAAACGTGGCCACGTGTCCTCCGTCCTCCCCCCCCCCCCCCCCCATCCATGGAGTTGTCCCACCTCTCCCATCCTTGTAGCACCGTTGGGAAAACTCAACCCTAGAGATGGCCAAGCCCCAGCCTGGATGAAGACGAGGTGTGTTGGGTTCAACGAGGCCGTACCAAGGAGGGGAGGGGAGGAGAAGTTTACTGCAGCCAAATTCTTTATTTTTTGCCACCACAGAGGGAGCAAGAGCAGGATGTGGAGTCGGGTTGTGCCCGTCTCCATCCCTAAGATGTTGCAGAAGCTTCTTCTGAAGCCCTTTGGACAACTCAAAGAGTTTATTCATCCAAAGATGAACCCATAGATGGGCAGGACAGAGGTTGCATGAGGTCACCAAATAACATCACGTGAAAAAAAAAAAAAACAGGAAAACCAACCAAAAAAAACCACCTGTAAATGAAGAAGAACTCAACTCGGTGGGTCCCAACAGGGTTGTGGGACCGTTTCCACCTCATTTCTTCCTTCCCAAAGAAGCCAAGTCCCAAGGGGTGTCTTCAAAACTTGGTCTCTACCCAACACCATCCACCATTGGGCTGTGGAAGAAGCCCCGTGGTCCACGTGGTGTTGCTTGATGCCACCAGGAGAAATTACGTGACCAAGCGGGGGTGACTTTTTGGGGTCTACAGCCGACGAATCCACTCTTCCTAATTAATCTGCGTCCCACCGCTGAGCCCATCTCAACAAATGGACGTTCCTACCCGCGTTCATCCAGGTGGAAGCAGGAAGAGGTGGAGACTCTACCGGGTCTCTACCCAACGTGGATCACCAGTTCTCTACCCAACATGTGTCCTCCGATGGGTAATGAAGTTGGAACAACGGATGAAGCTCTTCCCACAGTCGGGGCACTCGTAGGGTTTCCCTTCCCGGTGGGTTCTTTGGTGTTTAATCAAGGCAGAGCTCACGGTGAAGCTCCTACCGCACTCAGGACACTCGTAGGGCTTCTCCCCGGTGTGGATGCGTTGGTGGGTCATCAGGTTGGAGCTGCGGTTGAAGCTCTTCCCGCAGTCGGGGCAGCGATAGGGCCTCTCACCCGTGTGCGTCCGCTGATGCCTGATGAGGTCCGAGCTGTTCCTAAACCACTTCCCGCAGTCAACGCATCTGTAGGGTTTCTCCCCGGTGTGGACACGCTGGTGGATGATGAGGCTGGAGCTCTGGCTGAAGGTCTTCTCGCACTCCTCGCACTTGTAGGGTCTCTCCCCGGTGTGGATCTTCTGGTGACGGATCAGGTAGGAGCTGACGCTGAAGCTCTTCCCGCACTCGGGGCACTTGTAGGGTCTTTCCCCGGTGTGGGTGCGTTGGTGGGACGTCAGGTTGGAGCTTTGGTTGAAGCCCTTCCCGCAGTCGGGGCATTTGTAGGGCTTCTCGCCCGTGTGCAGGCGTTGGTGGGTGATGAGGGTGGAGCTGTCGCTGAAGCTCTTCCCGCAATCGGGACACTTGTAGGGCTTCTCCCCCGTGTGCAGCCGTTGATGGGTGATGAGGTGGGAGCTCCGGCTGAAGCTCTTCCCACACTCCAAGCACTTGTAGGGTTTCTCACCGGCGTGTAACCGCTGGTGGACGGCCAGGTTGGAGCTCCGGCTGAAGCTCCGGCCACATTCCTCGCAGATGGTTGGTCTTTCCTCCTCTGAGCTTCGTGGGGGGGGTTTGCAACCTCTCCCTGTGGAGCATCTCCTTGGGTTTTCCTCTTTGTTGACCTCCTGCTCCATGGAGCATCTTCTCAGCTTTTTCTCTTTGTTGACCTGCTCCATGGAGCGTCTCCTTGGCTTTTCCTCCTCCTTGTTGACCTCCTGCTCCATGGAGCATCTTCTCAGCTTTTTCTCTTTGTTGACCTGCTCCATGCAGCATCTCCTTGGCTTTTCCTCCCCATTGACCTCCTGCTCCATGGAGCTCTTCAAAACAGCCTCTTCCTCAAGGTTTTCCTGGTGGGGTTTCTCCTCCATGTTCTCCATCCCCATCTCATCACCTGCCAGAGGAAGGAACAAGGAGAGGAAGGGGATTTCCATCCGTGCCAGAGGGAAGGGGAAGGAAATCCTCCCAGATCCGTCTCCAGGAGGACGGTGTCAGCAACGGGCCTGTCCTACAGCCAGAAGCGATGCTCAGCTGGAGGATGGAGAAGAGAGGATGAAAGGTCAAGGAAATTCCTCCTCACCTGCCTGGGTATCTCGTAGCATCTCCTCTTCCTTGCAGCCTCCTCTTGATCTGGCCGAGATTTGGGAATGGGAAATCCTGGGGGTTTTTTTGGGGAAAAAAAGCAAGCTGTGAGCATGATCCCCAGGTTTGTTTCCTACCCAAGTCCATCCCTACAGGGAAGTCCAGAAGCAGGACACCACCCCCATCTTCTGTCCTCAAGATAAGGCCCATCAAACCCTCCAAAACACCAAGAACCAGCCCGTAAAACCCTCCAAAACGCCAACAATTGGCCTGTAAACCCCTCTAAAACACCAACAATTGGCCTGTAAAACCCTCCAAAATGCCAATCGGCCCATAAAACCCTCCAAAACGCCAACAATCGGCCTGTAAAACCCTCCAAAACGCCAACAATCGGCCCGTAAAGCCCTCCAAAACGCCAACAATCGGCCTGTAAAACTCTCCAAAACGCCAACAATCAGCCCTTAAAACCCTCCCAAACACCAACAATCGGCCCGTAAAACCGTCCAAAACACCAACAATCGGCCTGTAAAACCCTCCAAAATGCCAATAATCGGCCCATAAACCCTCCAAAACGCCAACAATCGGCCCATAAACCCTCCAAAACGCCAACAATCGGCCCATAAACCCTCCAAAACACCAACAATCGGCCTGTAAAACCCTCCAAAACGCCAACAATCGGCCTGTAAAACCCTCCAAAACGCCAATTGGCCCATAAAACCCTCCAAAACGCCAACAGTCGGCCTGTAAAACCCTCCAAAACGCCAAGAACTGGCCCGTAAAACCCTCCAAAACGCCAACAATCGGCCCATAAACCCTCCAAAACGCCAACAATCGGCCCATAAACCCTCCAAAACGCCAACAATCGGCCCATAAAGCCCTCCAAAACGCCAACAATCGGCCCGTAAAACTCTCCGAAACGCCAACAATCAGCCCTTAAAACCCTCCCAAACACCAACAATCGGCCCATAAACCCTCCAAAACGCCAAGAATCGACCCATAAAACCCTCCAAAACACCAATCGGCCCATAAACCCCTCCAAAACGCCAAGAATTGGCCCATAAAACTCTCCAAAATGCCAACAATCGGCCCGTAAACCCCTCCAAAACGCCAACAATCAGCCCGTAAAACCCTCCAAAACGCCAACAATCGGCCTGTAAAACCCTCCAAAACGCCAATTGGCCCATAAACCCTCCAAAACGCCAACAATCGGCCCGTAAAACTCTCCAAAACGCCAACAATCGGCCCGTAAAACCCTCCAAAACGCCAATTGGCCCATAAAGCCCTCCAAAACGCCAACAGTTGGCCTGTAAAACCCTCCAAAACGCCAAGAACTGGCCCATAAAACCCTCCAAAACGCCAACAATCGGCCCATAAACCCTCCAAAACGCCAACAATCGGCCCGTAAAACCCTCCAAAACGCCAACAATCGGCCCATAAACCCTCCAAAACGCCAACAATCGGCCCATAAACCCTCCAAAACGCCAACAGTCGGCCCGTAAAACCCTCCAAAACGCCAACAATCGGCCTGTAAAACCCTCCAAAACGCCAACAATCGGCCCGTAAACCCCTCCCAAACGCCAAGATGTGGGGCCAGGGTTATAAACACAAAGTTCCGTCCTCAAACCGGCGCTGGAGGAGAAACGAGGAGCTTGTCCCCTCGGGAAATGGGGTTATGGGAAGAGAAAACCCAACGTCACGTCCCGCTGCAGCTGGAGGGGGCACAAGGGCAAGGTCAGCGACCTTTGGCTCAGCCCCAAAATCCTTTGCTCTCAGCCCAAAACCACCTGACGCAGCACCCAGATGTGGGGTGGGGAAGAAACGGAGACTCTGATGGACCCCCCGGTTCAATCCAGAGGGGTGGGGGGTCCCCTGTTACTTGGAGGGGGGGGGGAGCTTGTGTTGGGGTGCGATGCTGTCCTGGGGGTCACGGGGAGTTGTGGGGCGCCAGGGTCCCTTTGCTGTGGGGTGATTCCTGCTCCCAGGGGTCCCCCCCCCCCCTTCTCTGGGTTCACCCCTCTCCAAGCTCCTGGGGGTCCCCCAGCTCTGGAATTGCTGCTCTTGGGGGCCCCCCGGGGTCCCCCAGGTCCAGGACTGCAGCTCCTGGGGGTCTTGGGAGCCTCAGGGGTCCCCCAGCTCTGAGATTGTGGCTCTCAGGGGTCCCCCCACTCCAGAATTGCTGGTCCAGGGGTCCCCTTTCTCCGGGTTCACCCCTCTTCGGGCTCATGGGGGTCCCCCAGCTCCGGGATTGCTGCTTCTGGGGGTCCCAGGAGTTTCAGGGGTACCCCAGCTCTGAGATTACAGCTCTCGGGGGTCCCGGGGGTCCCCCAGCTCTGGGATGCCCCTCTCCAGGCTGCTGGGGAGTCCTGGGGGGGCCCCAAATTCCAGGATTACCTCTCCGGGCTCCCAGGGGCCCCTCAGCTCCAGAATTGCTGCTCTTGGGGGTCCCTGGGGCCCCCCAAGTCCAGGATTGCTGATCCTGGGGTTCCCCCAGCTCTGGGATTGCTGCTTCTGAGTGTCCCAGGAGTTTCAGGGGTCCCCCAGCTCCGGGGTTGCCCCTCTCCAGGCTGCTGGGGAGTCCGGGGGGGTCCCCAAATTCCAGGATCGCCTCTCTGGGCTCCTGGGGGACCCCCAGCTCTGGGATTGCTGCTCCTGGGGGTCCCCCAAACTCCGACACAGGGGGTCCCAGGTGTCCCCCCAGCTCCGGGATCTCCCCTCTCCAGGCTGCTGGGGAGTCCGGGGGGTCCCCAAATTCCAGGATCGCCTCTCTGGGCTCCTGGGGGACCCCCAGCTCTGGGATTGCTGCTCCTGGGGGTCCCCCAAACTCCGACACAGGGGGTCCCAGGTGTCCCCCCAGCTCCGGGATCTCCCCTCTCCAGGCTGCTGGGGAGTCCGGGGGGTCCCCAAATTCCAGGATCATCTCTCTGGGCTCCCGGGGGTCCCCCAGCTCTGGAATTGCTGCTCCTGGGGGTCCCTGGGGCCCCCCAAGTCCAAGATTGCTGATCCTGGGGGTCCCCCACCTCTGAAATTGCCACTCCTGGGGGTCCCCTCAACTCTGGGATATTTGCTCCCGGAGGTGCCAGGAGTCTCAGGGGTCCCCCAAGCTCCTACACAGGGGGGGTCCCCCCAGCCTCTCCAGGTTCTGCGGGGGGGGGGGGGGGTGTCCCCAAATTCCGGGATCGCCTCTCCCCGGGGGTCCCCCCAGCTCCGGGATCGCCGCTCCCGGGTTCCTCGCTCTGGATTCCCGGGGACCCCCAGGGGGTTCCACCCCCCCCACCCCCCCCCCCCCATCATTCTCCGGGACCCATCATCCCCATCCCCCCCCCCCCCCACTTTCCTACCCCCCCCCCCCGCCGGTACCGGCCGTTCGCTGCGGGGCTGCGGGTTGACAATGGAGACGGCGGCGGTGCCTGACCCAGGAAGACCAACCCCTCAACGCGGGGGGGGGACACCCGCATCCCCCCCCCCCTCCCCACCGGCCGGGGCCCTCTGCCGGCAGCCGCCACCAGGTGACACCCCCCGCTAAAAAAAAAAAAAAAAACCCACAAACGCACCTCCGGGGGACCCCCCCCCCCATGTGTGTGTGTGTCCCCCCCCCAGGGATATTTGCGGCTCGGCTCTGGAGTCCTGCAGGCTCTAAACATCCCCCCCCCCAACAAAAAAAACAAACACCCCCCCCAACGAATATTTTTCCCAGGGACCCCCCCACGAGAGATATTTGCAGCTCGGCTCTGGCGACCTGAAAGCTCCAGACATCCCCCCCCCCCCCAAAAAAAAACCCAAAACAACACCCCACACCTCCCAGAGACACCACGCCCCCCCCAATAGCCCCCCCTGGGATTATTTTTCTCAGGGACCCCCCCCCCAGGGATTATTTCTCCCAGGGACCCCCCCCAGGGATTTTTTGAAGCTCGGCTCCAGAGTCCTGCAGGCTCCAGACATCCCCCCCCCAAGAAAAAAAACTCAAAACCACCCCCCCTAGAGAAACACCCCCCCTCCCAATAATATTTTTCCCAGGGACCCCCCCGAGAGATATTTGCAGCTCAGTTCCAGAGTTCTAAAAGCTCCAAATATCCCCCCCCCCCCAAAAAAAAACCAAAACAACACCCCACCCCTCCCAGAGACCCCCCCAATAGCCCCCCAAGGATTATTTCTCCCAGCGACCCCCCCTCAAGGGATATTTGCGGCTCAGCTCTGGAGTCCTGCAGGCTCCAGACATCCCCCCCCCCGAAAAAAAAAACAAAAAAACCCAAAAAAACCAAAACACCCCCCCCAAGAATATTTTTCCCAGGAACCCCCCCCGAGAGATATTTGCAGCTCAGTTCCGGAGTCCTGAAAGCTCCAAATACCCCCCCCCCGGGTCCCCTCCATCTGCCACCCCCCCAAAAATCCCCCCAGGGACCCCCCAGGTAGCTTCAACACCCCCCCCCTGCAGTCCCGGAGCCCCCCCCGAACCCCAAATATTGTTTTTTTTTTTTAATTGAATTTCCCACGTTTCCATGAATTGAATCGAATTTCCCACTTTCCACTTTCACCCCCAAAACGCTCTCAGAGTAACAATCGAAAATTAATTTTATTAAATTTATTCAAAAATTCGCAGCTCAACACCTGCCGCCCCCCCCTCCTCAATCCCTCCCCCCCCCCCCCCCCCCCCAAGGCCTAATCCCACTTCCCTGTCCCTGCGCCCCCTAAAATTAAATTATTCATTAATGACCCGGCAGCAATTAAAAAATTCTCTAGGAAGAGAAGACACCAGCTTTAAAATTTTTTTTTTTGATTCTTAAATTTTTAAATTTAAAAAAAAAAAATAATAAAATTCAGAGGAAGTGTGCGCAGTGTAGTAGAATTTTCTGGTTGGAAACAAAATTTAAAAAAAAAATAAAATTCAGAGTAAGTGTGCGAAGTGTAGTAGAATTTTCTGGATGGGAACAGAATTAAAAAAAAAATAAAATTCAGAGGAAGTGTGCGCAGTGTAGTAGAATTTTCTGGTTGGAAACAAAATTTAAAAAAAAAATTCAGTGGAAGTGTAGTAGAATTTTCTGAACGGAAACAATAAAAAAAAGAAATAAAAATTCAGAGTAAGTGTGCGAAGTGTAGTAGAATTTTTCTGGCTGGAAACAGAATTAAAAAAAAAAAAATTCAGAGTAAGTGTGCGAAGTGTAGTAGAATTTTCTGAATGGAAACAATTAAAAAAAATAAAAATTCAGAGTAAGTGTGCGAAGTGTAGTAGAATTTTCTGGATGGAAACAATTTAAAAATAAATAAAAATTCAGAGTAAGTGTGCGCAGTGTAGTAGAATTTTCTGGATGGAAACAGAATTAAAAAAAAAATAAAAATTCAGAATAAGTGTGCGAAGTGTAGTAGAATTTTCTGAATGGAAACAATAAAAAAATAAATAAAAATTCAGAGTAAGTGTGCGAAGTGTAGTAGAATTTTCTGGATGGAAACAATTTAAAAATAAATAAAAATTCAGAGTAAGTGTGCGCAGTGTAGTAGAATTTTCTGGATGGAAACAGAATTAAAAAAAAAATAAAAATTCAGAATAAGTGTGCGAAGTGTAGTAGAATTTTCTGAATGGAAACAATAAAAAAATAAATAAAAATTCAGAGTAAGTGTGCGAAGTGTAGTAGAATTTTCTGGATGGAAACAATTTAAAAATAAAAAAAAATTCAGAATACGTGTGCGCAGTGTAGTAGAATTTTCTGGATGGAAACAAAATCTAAAAAAAAAATTCAGTGGAAGTGTGGAAGTGTAGTAGAATTTTCTAGATGGAAACAATTTAAAAATTAAAAAAAAAAATTCAGAGTAAGTGTCTGAAGTGTAGTAGAATTTTCTGGATGGAAACAATAAAAAAAAGAAATAAAAATTCAGAGTAAGTGTGCGAAGTATAGTAAAATTTTCTGGGTGGAAACAATTTAAAAATAATAAAAAAAATTCAGAATAAGTGTGCGAAGTGTAGTAGAATTTTCTGAATGGAAACAATAAAAAAAAATAAAAATTCAGAGTAAGTGTGTGAAGTGTAGTAGAATTTTCTGGCTGGAAACAAAATTTAAAAAAAAAATTCAGAGTAAGTGTGCGCAGTGTAGTAGAATTTTTCTGTCTGGAAACAAAATTAAAAAAAAAAAAATCAGAATAATTGTGTGAAGTGTAGTAGAATTTTCTGGATGGAAACAAAATTTTAAAAAAATAAAAATTCAGAGTAAGCGTGCGAAGTGTAGTAGAATTTTCTGGATAGAAAGAGAATTTTTAAAAAAAAATTCAGAGGAAGTGTGCGCAGTGTAGTAGAATTTTTCTGGCTGGAAACAAAATTAAAAAAAAAAAAAATCAGAATAAGTTTGCGAAGTGTAGTAGAATTTTCTGGTTGGAAACAGCGAGAAATCATCCCAAAATGGATTCCCGCCGCCACCACTTGACTATTTTTTGAATATTTTGTCGAATTTGTCTGATTTTTCTGCTATCGGGGTGGCAGTTACCGGAAATTTTAAGTCGTATTTGCGTTTAAATTGCCTTAAAATTTTATCGTGTTCTCCTTCGCCTGTTTCAGCGGCTGATTTAAGTGTTTACGCTGAAAAAAAAATTTAATTAGAGATAAATTTGTACCGAGGGGGTAGGGATGACGTGGTGGTAGAGCTTGATGAGTGGTAATTTGGGGTGGAATAGTTAAAAATCGCATCCTGATTGGGCGGTAAAGACACAAATGGGCGGGTTAATAGCTGTAGTGTGGCTGTGAAGAGTCAATTTCTTGAAAATAACAGAAAATTGGGAAAAAAAAAAAAAAAAGGCTGCTTGCGGCCTAGACGAGCGTCACGTCGTGGGGGCGTGATGGGAAGTGACACCCCCAAGGGACTGAAGGCACCGATTTGGGGTTCAAATGGCGTTTCCTTCCCCCGTGGACCCCACTCCTGGCTCTTGGCCGCCATCTTCAGCGCCCGCCGATGGCCACCACCCTCCTCCCGTCCCTTGCCAGGGCCGTTGGGGTCCGTTGGCCGCCATCTGCCGCGGGGTAGGTTCGTCCCACATTTCCGTCGGGAGCGAAGATTCCCCAAGTGCCACCCGGCTCGTAGGTGACGTCGGGTGGCGTCGCCCTACGCCGACTTCAACGACTTCCAGCGAGTCGATCTCTGGTGGCGCCTTCTCGTCAGGTTTCAGCTTGACTCCAACGCTGGCAACTCAAGAGCCAAGGAAGTAGCCCCTTGGGCTACCCCCCAAGGCAGTTAATAGCGAGGTGCTCGTTGTTAATTGGACGTTCTCGTTAACGGGCAGCGTTCGGGGTCAACCGCAATCCCATTTCCAGCCGAAGTAACGATGATTGTAAGGGGATACGAAGACTTCACCGCGAAGCAGTCGCTGCGTCTGGCTTATTGACCAGGGCTTTGGCGTCGATGCCACGCCCATGCCTGTCCCCCCAAAATGGCGGCTCCTTGCACAGGCCTAAGTTAAGCCGAGGGAGGACATCGCGACGGAGCCAGGCCAGCCACCCCTCGTCGACGCTAAACGAGAAGGTGGGTCCCGTCCAGATGGATTTGGTGATACTGCTCATCGTAAGGACCGATCGGGATCCAAAAATTCTTTTTTTTTTTCTGAATCACCTGGGGATCCACTTCGGTAAAAATGGGGGATGAAGTCAAGGGCGAGTTGGGAAGGATGGTTGGAGGGTTGGTCGGGATGAGTTTGGGTTTACTGAAGTTTTTAGTGATATTCAAATTTAAATGGAGTTAAAGTTGATGGCGCCTCCTCCTTTTTCCTCGTTCCGACAGCTGATTTAAGAGTTAACGACTAAAAAAATTGTTCAGTTAGAGATAAATTTGCACCGAGGGGTAGGGGTGATGTGGTGGTAGAGGGGAGTGAGTTGACGCTGCTCGGGGATGGACTTGGGGATGAGGGAAAAAGATCGAATTTCAAAGCCAGAGCCATCAAAGCTTTAGCCCAAAGGTGCTCGATGGCAACAGGGCGAGAAGAACAAGGGTCACGCTCCAAAAAGATGGACACGGGAACCCGGTGTCACCAGTAACTCACTAATACTGGGCTCAGATCGAGAGCCGGGCGTGCCAAGACTTACACAACCGTGGTTATCAGGTAGGACACGGGGCCTGTCTTCCGTGGAGGAGTAACTTGGAGAGCGGGTGGACTCGGGGGCATCTCTCAAGTCTTTTATTGTTGAGCTGCGGAAGCACCATCCGGATTCGTTGATTGATCATCGCGTCCCGCCTCCGCTCCCGCTTTAGGCCGGGTCTTATCTTTCTGCACCTGGTGCAGCGAGGTCTTTCCTTTCTCCACGCCGGCCGTGGGCCTCTGGTGAATCTCCCGGTGCCTCGTGCAGTGGGAAGCTTGGCGGAAGGTTTTGTTGCAGATGGGGCAGGTGTAGGGTCTTTCTCCCGTGTGGATCCGTCGGTGGGTGACGAGGAGAAAATTAGAATGGAAATTTTTCCCGCAGTCGGAACATCTGTAAGGCCTCCCCTCGGTGTGGAACCGCTGGTGCTTCAGGAGAGCCTCGACGGCACCGAAACATTCCCCGCAAGTGGGACACTTAAAGGGTTTCTCCTCGGTGTGGCTTCTCCGGTGTCTCCGAAGGGTTGAGCCATCGTTGTAGCACTTCTCGCAGTCGGGACACTTGAAGGGTCTCTCCCCCGTGTGGATCCGTTGGTGTTTCAGTAGGGTCGCGCTGTGGCTGAAGGTCTTCTCGCACTTGGAGCACCTATAGGGTCTCTCTCCGACGTGGGTGGCCCGGTGAAGGACCAGAGTTGACTTGGCGTGGAAGCTCTTGCTACAATAGGGACATTTATAACGTCCCTCCCCTGGCTGGCCTCCCTGAGATGTCCTTTGCTTCTTCTGCACGTGGATCTTCTTGTGTTTGATGAGGCCGGAGCTGTCTGTGTAGCTTTGCCCACAATCCAGACATTTATACGGTCTCTCCCCGGTGTGGCTTCGCTGGTGTCTCGTAAGGTGGGAGCTCAACCGAAAGCTTTTATCGCAGTTGAGACAGTTGTAGGGTTTCTCCCCGCTGTGGATCCTCCGATGGGCGACGAGGTCTGAACTCATGATGAAGCTCTTCCCGCATTCGGGGCATTTGTAGGGTTTTTCCCCGGTGTGAACCCGCTGGTGAACAATCAGGATCGATCTCCGGCTGAAGCCTTTCCCGCACACCGAGCACTTGAACGGTTTCTCTCCCGTGTGGATCCGCTGGTGAATGGCCAAGTACCGTCTCAAGCTGAAGCTCTTCCCGCACGCGAGACACCGAAAGGGATTGTCCAAGCTGTGGGTGGCTTCGTGGGCCACCAGATACGTACTCAACCGAAACGTCTTCCCGCAAACGAGGCAGACGTAAGGTTTCTCCCCGGTGTGGATCTTCCGATGGGCGCTGAGGGTGGAGGTGAGACGGAAACGCCTCCCGCAGTCCGAGCACTTGTAGGGTTTCTCGCCCGTGTGGATCCGTTGATGCTTGTTGAGAGCCGACCCAACTCGGAAACCCTTCCCGCACTCGTGGCAGGTGAAGGGTTTTTCACCCGTGTGGATGCGCTGGTGGGGGATGAGGAAGGACCTTCGACTGAAAATCTTCCCGCACTCCAAACAGCTATAGGGGGGCTCCGGGGTGGCCCCGCTCTTACTGCAGCTGTAGGGTTTCTTGGTTGAACGTCTCCCACAACCACCCTTCCTCCGCGATGGGCGCCCGTGGGTGGTGGCGTTTGGATCTTCAGAGCCTTGGGGTTGAGTCTCAGCCTCGTGCTGCGCCGCCGGGCTCGGCTCTGGGGGGATGACCACCTCCGACAGGTCCCAAACCAGCTCAGCCCCTTCCACCTCCTCGGGGCCGTTTTCCTTCCCATCCGCCATCCCGTCGGCTGGAGGAACGAAGAGCCAAAACCTTAGTGAGGGGCAACGCCTTGGCCAAAGTGCCTTGGCCAAAGTTCCTGTGAACCTCTGAGGCCGCGCAGCAGCTCCAGGGGGTACCGCAGGAGGGTGGGGGTGACCCCAGGGAACAACCTCACACTGATGCAGCTCACGGGGCACAAGGCCACTGGAAAAGGCCACGGGAATGAGATTTCACTGAATCATCCGGGTTGGAAAAGCTCTTGAAGCTCCTCCAACCCAACCATGAGCCTCCCCCTGACCCTTCCCAGCCCCCCCAGATCCCTCAGCGCTGGCTCAGCCCGACTCTTCAACCCCCCCAGGGATCCCGGGGACTCCCCCCTGCCCTGGGCAGCCCATTCCAAGGCCCAACAGCCCCTTCTGCACAGAAATCCTTCCTCAGAGCCAGCCTGACCCTGCCCTGGGCAGCTTGAGGCCATTCCCTCGGGGCCTGGCGCTGGGGCCTTGGCTCCAGAGACTCATCCCCCCTCTCTGCCCCCTCCTGGCAGGGAGTTGCAGAGGGCCAGGAGGTCTCCCCTCAGCCTCCTCTGCTCCAGACTGAACCCCCCCAGTTCCCCCAGCCGCTCCCCAGCAGACCTGTGCTCCAGACCCTGCCCCAGCTCCGTTGCCCTTCTCTGGCCACGCTCGAGTCATTCAATGGCCTTTTTGGGGTGAGGGGCCCAACACTGAGCCCAGGAATCGAGGGGCGGCCTCCCCAGGGGGCAGATCCCTTCCCTGTCCCTGCTGGCCACGCTGGTGCTGACACAAGCCAGGATGCCATTGGCCTCCTTGGCCCCCTGGGCACCTGCTGGCTCGTTATCCATCGATTAACCCCCCAGCCCCTCTCTGGCTGGCCGCTCTCCGGCCACCTGTAGCCACACTGGGGGTTGTTGTGGCCCAACTGAGCGTCGCCAGGCAGAGAAGGTCCATGTGGACCCTCTGGGCTGAGGATGGGCGACCGTGTCCTCCTCCTCCTCCTCCTCCACGCACCCGAGGGGTTCCTCCTCCTTCCTCCCCGGAGAAGATGCGCTGATGGGGTCCCCACAGTCACTCGCAGCCCACGGGTGGGACGGGAGCGACCCCCCCACCTCACCGCGCATCCCAGAGCATCAGGGGACACCCCCCCCCCCCCTCCACATCTGCATCCCACCCCTGGGACCCTCAGCTCAGCCCCACGCGGTGACCCCGGTTACCGGCGGGATGCGGCGGGGACAGAGCCCAGGCGGGGGGGGACACACACACGATGCTCCCGGGGGCGGGGGGGCGCTGCGGGGCGCTCGGTGGTACCCGTGGAGGCGGCCCCTCGTGTGACCCGGATGCAGTGAGCAGTGGAGCCGCATCCTTCCTCCTCTTCCTCCTCCTTTTCCTGCTCCTGCTCCTCCTCCATCCCGCCTCCTCCTCCTCCTCCTCTACCCCGCCTCTCTCCATTCCGCCTCCTCCCCCTGCTCCTCCTCCATCCCGCCTCCATCCATCCCTCCTCCTCCTCCATCCCTCCTCCTCCTCCTCTATCCCGCCTCCATCCATCCCTCCTCCTCCTCCTCCTCCTCTATCCTGACTCTATCGATCCTTCCTCCTCCATCCCTCTTCCTCCTCCTCCTCCATCCCTCCTCTTCCTCCATCCCTCCTCCATCCATCCCTCCTCCTCCTTCTTCATCCCGCCTCCATCCATCCATCCATCCATCCATCCATCCATCCATCCATCCATCCCTCCTCCTCCTCCTCCTCCTCTATCCCTATTCCTCCTCCTCCTCCTCCATCCCTCCTCCTCCTTCTTCATCCCGCCTCCATCCATCCCTCCTCCTCCCCCTGCTCCTCCTCCTCCATCCCGCCTCCATCCCTCCCTCCTCCTCCCTCCTCCTCCTCCATCCCTCTTCCTCCTCCTCCTCCATCCCTCCTCCATCCCTCCCTCCTCCTCCTCCTCCATCCCGCCTCCATCCATCCCTCCTCCTCCTCCTCCTCCTCCATCCCACCACTGTGGATGAACCCGGGATGGGGAAAAGAAGAAATGAGAAAACCTGTGGATGGACGTAAAAATAATTTGTCACAAGGAGGCAGCAGGAGGCCATAATTCACCTCCGCCCATAGGGAGATGATGCAACACCCACCCCAAACCCCCTCCTCTCCATTTTATTTATGAGAACGATGTGAAACGGGGTTAAACATCTCCCCAGGACTCACCATGGTGGTGGGTTTGTGGATGGTCCCTGCGGTGAGCCCCTCCTCTGGAATCTCTCCCCGCAGTGCGAGCGGGGGAACGGTCCCTCTCCTGCGGGGATGCGCTGATGGACGATGAGGCTCAAGCTGAAGGAGAAGCGTTTCCCACACGTGGGGCAGGGAAAGGGCTTCTGGGTGTGTGTCCTCTGGTGACGCAGAAGTCTCCCACTTTCCCTGAAGCTCTTCCCACAGTCCTGGCACTTGTAGGGCCTCTCTCCCGTGTGGGTCCGTTGGTGAACTCTCAGGGTGCTCCCCCAGGTGAAGACCTTCCCACAGTGCTCACACTTGTGCTCCTTCTGTCTTGAGGTCCTCGGTGGCTGGGTTGTGTCTTCCTGAGGGTCTTCACCGTACGTCCCTTTGAAAGAGCATTTTCGGGGTTCCCCCGTTCCGCGGCTCCCTTGCGTATCCCGGGGCTGCTGTTGGCCATCGTGCTCCACGGCCACCGCGGGGCTCTGGGGCTCCTCTTGGGGCCCTTGCAGCATCCCCCTCTGCTCTGCCCTGGGCTGGCACTGCTCCTCCTTCTGCTCGGCTGTCCCAGCGCCTGGGGGGGGACCAAAGGGGCTCAGCTGGGGGCTCTTAAGGCACATGAAGAGCACCCACCTCCTGCATGGCTCTGCCTGCTCGGCTCCCTCCCTTCCCTTCTCCTCCTCCTCACACCCCCAGGGCCTTGCCTGTTAGCCCCGTGTTGGGGTTTGAGCCCCGAGGGCACCTGAGCCCCCCCAGACCCTCCCTCGCCCCTTCCTCCTCAGGGGGAGGACTCCTCACACTCCTCCCCTGCTCCGCCCTGGGCTCCCTCCCACGGGAGACAGTCCTCCACGATCTTCCTCCCACCTGGGTCCCTCCCAGGGGCTCTGGGGGGGCATCTGCTCCCCCGTGGGGCTCCACGGGTGCAGGGCACTCTCTGCTCAGGGCACCTCCCGCCTCGGGTCGTCCTTCCTCTCCCTCGCTGGTTGCAGAGCTATTTCCCTCCCGCTCTCCTCTTCCTCCTGCTCCCAGGTTCCCCTTTTTAAATCCCTTATCCCAGGGGTGCAGCCACAGTCGCTAACTGGCTCGGCCTTGGCCAGAGCTGGGTCTGACTTGGATCCGGGGGGACCTTTGAGCATCTTCTCGCAGGAGCCCCCCCTGTACCCCCCTGCCCCACTCCCGGATTGGTGCCCAGCGGGCGATAACCCGCTCAGGAGAGATGTTGTATTTATTCAGGCCTGGGTGCTGCGTGGACTTTTTCACAAATCAAAGAGACCAACAGCCGGTTTTTAATACGGTAATGAAGGAAGTTCACTTTAAGCACACTCAAATTTAGTTTCGTCACCAAGTTAACGGATCGAACCGTCGCTTTTGCCGGGTTGTCACATAACTCCTCCTCCCCACAGGCCCACACGTTCTCTTTATGGTCCAGGGCGTTCTTTTTCTTTTCTAGGGTTTGGAGATCAAAGTCTTTTATTAATTTCTTATCGCTAATCAAGGTCATCTTGACTGACTCAGCTTCCAAGCGTCATAATTGTGCTACGGGCACAATTATTAACCGTGGCTACCGGCAAATGGGAGGTGTAGTGTGTCGGAGTGGGTGCTGAGACCCGGGCAGGGGGTGCTGAGCACCCCGAGAGGCGGCAGCAGGTCCCCTGGGGGCGCCGGGATGCGGATTCTCCATCCCTCAGGGAAATCCCTGCAGGGAAGGGGGGGCTGTGCGGGCAGGATACACCCCCCGGCCCAGGATGACCCGGGTGTGCACAGGCATGTGCGAGGGATTTAGGAGGGGGATTAATTTGGAGGTGCGTGCAAGGGATTGGGGGGGGTTAATCCAGGTGTGGGGCTGTGGGCATGTCCGCCTGGGGGGGGGTGTGTTTGGGAGGAGATGGGGATGGGAAAGTGGGGACCAAGGGACTAATTCGGGGTGAAGGAGGAGGAGGGATGAGGGAGGAGTAAGGAAGGAGGAGGGGGAGGGATGGAGGTGGAGCAGGGATGGAGGAGGAGGAGGAGGAGGGATGGAGGAGGAGGGATGGAGGAGGAGGGATGGAGGAGGAGGAGGGGTGGAGGTGGAGCAGAAGGAGGAAGGAGGGGGAGGGATGGAGGAGGAGGAGGGATGGAGGAGGAGGGTTGGAGGAGGAGGGATGGAGGAGGAGCAGGAGCAGGAACAGGGGCCACACACAATCGGCCATAACTGGAGGTGGGCAGACCACGACCGCCAACTCAATCAAAGCCCAAGAAGCCGCGTCCCCCCCCTCGGAGCTGGGCCCAGCAATGACAAGACCCTGTGTGTTGGCATCGCCACGAGGCGCGTTGGGAACCCGCGAGGGACAGGGCGATAAGAAACCCCCCGGTCACTCCAGCCCCGGTGTCTGCGTGTGCTCCCAAGTGGAGAAATCCAGGGGGGTTCTCTGGGGCGGGGCGCTGGCCGGGGGGAATTACCACCAGCCCCCAGCTCTGCGCCGACTCCCCAGAAATAAATCCCTCGAGCCTGTGTGGATCGGTTGTGCACGTTCTTCTGGGATGATATTTTGGCCACATGGGACGGCCTCAACGCCCTGATGGATCATCCGCTCAATCCCGGCGTTGGGATTGGTGGGTCCGGACTCCAGTGTCTTGATGGTCAACACCTGAGAGAGGTATTTCGGGGGAAAAGGGGGTGTGTGTGGGGGTGAGCTTGGGATTTTGGGTCAAGATTGTGCTTTTTCAGAACAAGAAAAAAAAAATTTATCAACCGGAGGGGTGTGTCGGAGCAGGGTGCAGTGGTGGGTTATTAGATGGTCCAGACTAATAAGGGTAAGGGCATTGCATAATATAATTTATTAAACAAAGGTGGGTGTGGCGTCCCCTACCACGACTTCTCCTGGCGGCCCTCCCTGGGGTATATCATGGAAAAAATTTGGAGGAGATCCTCTAAGTATAGAAAAAAAAACGTAAAATACTGTCGTCAGTGGTGGCCTGGATGTTTTTTTAGATGACGGGGGAAAATGGCCTGAAGTGGGGGGGTGTGGGGAAGGTGTCTTTAAAAATATAATACTATGTTACAGCTAATGTTTTGTAAAGGTGAAGGAAAATGGGCGGAAGTACCGTATGTGGATGCTTTTATGACTTTCATGATGATGGCAGTCGAAGGAAATGTAGGTTAAATATGGGGGGGGACACACATGGAATATAGATGTTGGGTACTGAATGGGTGGATGGAAACGATCAGAAACGTCGTTGTGTTGGATTGTGGGGCCGGGAAAAAGGGACTGGAGTCTCCCCTGGAAGAGAATATTTCCCTCTTAGTTCTGCCGATCCGTTCTCAAAATGGAGGAGAGCCGGAGGGGCTGGGGACGGGGCGGGGGTGATGGTGGGCTGCTCCCACTAAGGGAGAGAAACTTGTAGCCCAGCTGCGAGCCAAAAAAAGAGGTGAAGGTTTTGTTATCCAGGCACCCCTCTGGCAGGGTGTGGGGATGGGTGGCCCAGTGTTTGTACGTGTCCCGTTTCCTACTTCGGATTTGTTAAACTGGAAGCAGCCGGTAGGTTCGTGCGGAGAAAAGCCAGAGAAAGCTCCTCGGTTGATGAAGACGAGAATACCGACTCGTAATCTGGATTTGGGAGGATCTGCAGGTGTCGTTCGATGCTTTATTCACAGCTGAGGGAAAACAAAAAAGTGTTGGAAACGGGCTAGGAAGGAGAAAGAAAAATGAGATGTCCCTGGGAATAATGAGCTTAGATCCCAAACCAGACCTGACCCAAATACAGCGGAGGGGATGATGGGTTACCCAGAGGTGCAGGGGCTTGATACTACAAGGAGGAAAAAAAATGGGGTTGGAGGAAAAGAGTATCTGCTTGGTATTAGAAAAAGGAAAAAAATGGGGCTGGAAGAAAAGAATATCTGCTTGATATTAAAAGGAGTAAAAAAATGGGGTTGGAGGAAAAGAATATCTGCTTGGTATTAGAAGGAGGAAAAAAAATGGGGCTGGAAGAAAAAAATATCTGCTTGGTATTAGAAGGAGGAAAAA
Source organism: Athene noctua (assembly GCF_965140245.1). Lineage (NCBI taxonomy): Eukaryota > Metazoa > Chordata > Aves > Strigiformes > Strigidae > Athene > Athene noctua. Next base: position 786,759 of record NC_134070.1, read on the forward strand.
AAATGGGGCTGAAAAATATCTGCTTGGTATTAGGGAAAAAAATGCGGTTGGAAGAAAAGAATATCTACTTGGTATTACAAAGAGGAAAAAAATTGGGGCTGGAAGAAGAGAATATCTGCTTGATATTACAAGGAGTAAAAAAAAAAATGGGGCTGAAAAATAGCTGCTTGGTATTAGAAGGAGTAAAAAAACGGGTTTGGAAGAAAAGATTGGAGGAAAAAAATGAGGCTGGAAAAAAAAGAATCTATTTAAGGATATGAAATTCACAGATTCAGAATCATTATTATTAGACATAATCAGAATTATTATTAAATTAGCCCGGGACCGGATGAAACCCCTTCTGCCTTCTCTGAGCGGGTATGAAAAGGGGCGGATTTTTGATCCAGATGAGGAGAATAATCGGGAAATACGTGATGGATGGGTTGTGGCGTGGTCGGAACCAGATAGAAAAATGAAACTAGGACTGAAGGAGCAGCGAGGAAACCCGTTACGGAATTAATTGAAATGGTTTACGAGGTCGTGGGGCGATAGGGAAAAGGAAGGACGAGGTTGGGCCAAGGCTTAAAAATGTGCCTTCGCAGGGGCAACTCGCTGGTGGCGTAAATATTGGGATTGGAGGTAGCGGGGTGGGGAGGTGGGAGAATGGGATGAGGAGGTGATGGAGGGAAAGTTTCTGGGTGACTGATTCGGAGAGCACCCTTGGGTGTAAGCGGTGTAAGGAAGAACTTTGGGAAAATAAATGTCTTAACGCAAAGGGGAGCTCAAATCCCACGGAAGCCGTTACTGGTGTGATGGTGGAAGAGGATATAGAATGAGCTGGGGGGGGGGTGGGGGTGTCGGGGGACGTTATTAAAACTCCCCCAGCTGAGCCCCCGGGTCCGGTTACTCCAGGGAATGAAACTATCGAGTTCTTAATTGATAATGGAGCAACTCATTGTGTCTCAACTCGTTGTAAGGGACCTTTAAGCAAAGCGACAATTCCCATCGTTGAGGCGGATGATCAGGCTTTTTTTTTTTTTTTTTCATAAAAACCAATGGGCTGTGTGATTGGAGAGAGCGAATTAACCCGTGTGAGGAGGAGGAGGAGGCTGAGGGGAGACCTCATCGCTCTACCACTACTTGGAAGGACGTTGCGGAGAGATTGGGGCTGGTCTCGTCTCACAGGGGATTAGTGACAGGACAAGAGGGAACGGCTTGAAACTGCAACAGGGGAGGGTCAGGCTGGGCGTGAGGAAAAAATATTTCACCAAAAGAGTGGTCAGAGAGCGGGACAGGCTGCCCAGGGAGATGGAGGGGGGAGTCCCCAGCCCTGGGGGGGTTTCAGGGCCGTCAGGATGAGCTGTGGGGGATGTGGGGTAGGGGAGAACTTTGTAGAGTCGGGCTGAGGGTCGGACTCGCTGACCCCGAGGAGCTTTTCCAACCTGATTCTGGGATTCTCTGATTCTATAAACATCGTGCACAGCTCAGCTTTTTTTTTTTTTTTTTTTTCTGAAAGTTTGGTTAAAACGGATGTTCCACCAGAAAGCGGAGATTTGCCAGTTGATGGGACTCACAGGATCAGAATAAATCAGGGAATAATGACGCTGTCAGTGGAGTTACAGACGCAATAATCCCTCTGCTTCGGGCTACAAAGACCCAAAAAAATGTAAATCCCGTGGGACGGCGGGGGCCTCGCTTTTTAGCTGAAGTAATTCAGGAAGCTGCTAAGTGGGATCTACACGCACCTTGGAGACCCCGACGAAGTGGGGAAGGAGAAAGGATGAGTCAAACCTTAAAGAGGGAAATCTTCAAAAGTTGTGTCAGGAAACACAAATGAAACGTGCAGACGTCCCACCCACCACGAGCGGGAATTCGGATCCTGATGTCGTGCTTTAATAATTGGGTTTCTACCTTTGATAGTTGTGTAAGTACAGGGATTTATTCGGAATAAGAAATGAAGGAACTAGACGGCGGTGGGGGTGTGATGCTCCTCTGTTGCCTGTGGATGGAGTGAAACGCTACTAAAACGCCTTTAATCAATCAAATTGTTTGGTCCGCACCCACTTTCTGGAATATTCAAGAAAGGGAATTCCCTTGACTGGAATTCCAGGACCAACCCAGATCTCATGGGGTGCCATTTGGGACAACGTTACTCCCACAATTAATAGTCCGAAAAACCGAGAGGTTGGACGTGGAGGTTCTACAAGAGGGTTATGCCCGTTGCTTAAAACCAGGCCCAAAGGCAATTAATATTCCAACAGGGAATAACCCGTATTGTAAAACAGCAAAAACGATTAAATCTCAGAAGGTTGGGATGAAGATGATTGGCTCACACCCAACGGGACAGGTTGCTGCTAGATGTGTGGAACTGAAGCCCGTGAGGCCTCACCACCAAACTGGTCCAAAATTTGCGTTCTAGGGGGGGTGTGTGTGTGTGTCATAATTCCAAATACCACAATAATTAAGAAATTAGAACGTTGAGTATGGATGAGGACATAGCGCTGAAGGAACAAAAATAATAATAAACCCTTGGTCGAGCAGCCTATGGGGTTTCACCTTGTTGTTAAGGTGGTTTATTCCCTGGTTTGGAGTGAAATCGGTAAATATTTCTATTGCAACTGAGAAAAATTCGGGACAACTTCAAGACGCTTATTAAAAGCCCTACAAGAAGTGTCTGAATTCGCTAAAAATCACTTTACGAAACAGAATGGTTCCTGAGAGGATGCTACACCACCCACCCACCCCCAAGGAGGGGTCCGCATGGGTTTAAATGCTAATTGTGGTGTGTACATAGAGCAGAGCGATAAAATTTCTACCAAAAAAACCCAGAAAACAAACAAAAAACCAACCCAACCCTGGAAGCAGGCAAAAATACTCCAGGAGATGCAAAAGGATGACACCTCTTATAGAGTCGAAGAAACATTTTGATGGTTCATTTGCTGGTTCCCCGACCTGAGTCTGCGGGTGAGGAAGTTACTGAGCGTGAAAGTAACCGTTTTAACTTGGTTTTTGTACGTGTCCGCACGACAAAACTGTGTTTTGGGAAATTTTCTGCGGGAGGGAGGTCAAGTTATGAGCAAGTGAGACTAATATAAGAGAAACTAGAGTGAATTTTCTCTTTTCGAGTCTTGAGACGGAGTAAAACCATCTGTTCGGGTTAGTGCCTAAGGTAGAGGGACAGGTTCAGTTAGACTCGGCTGCCCTGCGCCAAGCTCCTAAGGACGAGCAGCAATCACGGGCTTTGTTTTAAACCTGAAATCTTGCACTGAACCCTTGAGGGGGGGGACGGACAAAAGATTGATAAGAGAGGAACATCCTGCCGCGAAAGGTTGGATGAATGGCTGAGCGTTGTAAGGTCAGCAAAAAATTGGCCGTAATTACTGGGGGGGGGGGACACAGCGACAACTGACATAGCTGAAGCCCAAGAAGCCGCGTCCCCCCCCTCGGAGCTGGGCCCAGCAATGACAAGACCCTGTGTGTTGGCATCGCCACGAGGCGCGTTGGGAACCCGCGAGGGACAGGGCGATAAGAAACCCCCCGGTCACTCCAGCCCCGGTGTCTGCGTGTGCTCCCAAGTGGAGAAATCCAGGGGGGTTCTCTGGGGCGGGGCGCTGGCCGGGGGGAATTACCACCAGCCCCCAGCTCTGCGCCGACTCCCCAGAAATAAATCCCTCTGCTCGGGGATCGCTGTATCCCACCAGGAAGCACAAAAGCCACCGCCTGAGTTCAGCCGCACAGGTTGGAGTCACGTGTTAATTAACGGGACACACACTTAACGAAGGGAGAGATGAGCAGGGAGAGAGAAACATCCTGAGAGCAAACGGAGTGAAACACCACACGGGGGTCACAGCTTGTGCCGCACAACCAACACCCCCAGCACGTCGTACCGAGACTGTCCAGCACTTTGCTCGGCGCTGGCTCTTGTTAACGCCCTCGCGGACTAACGAGCCTTTACACTCCCTCTGGGCTCAGGGGAGCTCCCTGGGTTCCCAGGCAGGCAGCGGTTCTTAAACATCGCCTCTGCCCGCACCCACGAGTCCCCAGGGAGGTGCTGGGGCTCTGGGGCGGGATGGTCCCACGCGCTGGGTGAAGGAAGAGCCACGTTGTCCATGTACCCGAGGCACCTGCCGGCAAATCTCCTCCAAATTTACTCCCGTGTGCAGGCACTCAGGTTTAGATCAGAGAGAGGCTCACGCAGCCCCTCACCCCCACACACACCTTGCTGGGGCATTAGCACCCCCAGACATCTCTCAAGTTCCCCTCCAGCATCGCCCGGCTCATGGGACGAGACCAGAGGGCTGGAAGTCCCTACCCAGGGAGGCCACAGGCCCCTGATTTGGGGGCCCATCGCCCCCAGAGAAGCTCCCTGGCCCACGGGCACCTCCTCCAAGGGGGCCTCTGGTGGACAAGACACCCGGTGCCCACGCTGAATGACTGCCCGCAGAACAGGCACGGGTGGGAGCTCTCCTGTGCGGGGAGACAGTCGTGCGTGGCGAGGTGGGAGCTGCTCAGGAAGGGTGAAGCTCTCCCCACCCTCCAGGCACTTGTACGGTCTCTCTCCCTTCTGGGCCCTGTGCTGGGAGATGAGGCTGGAGAAGTCCTTGCAGGTCTTCCCGCCATCTGGGCCCTTGTGGGGTCGTTCTCCCGGGTGATTTCTTTGGTGACGTCTCCTGCTGTTACTCCCGCGGAAGATCTTCCCACCCTCGGGGCAGTTAGAGGTCCCCCGCGTGGCGCGGGCCACCGGCTTGCTGGTGGCTGGGTGGGTGTTCTTCACGCCCTCCCCTTGTCCCGGCGGTGTCTGCTCCTCCTTGCTCTCCAACTCCTCCTCCAGCACCGGGGGTGCTTGTCCTGGCTCCAGCTGGGGGCTCGGTGCCTGCAGGAGAGAAATCCATTGCACTCAGCCATCGCCACCCACAGCTCCCCCAGGGCCTGCGACATCTCACGCTAAACCCCCCCGGGAGGACTCACCCTGGTGAAGGGCTGCCTGATGACTCCTGAGTTGACACTTTATCCGGAATTTCTTGTCACAGTGCGAGCAGGCGAACATTCTTTCTTGTGTGTGGATGCGTTGGTGTCTGACGACTTTTGAGCTAGAGTAGAAGCGTTTCCCACATGTGGCGCAGGAGTAGGGCTTCGCCTCGGTGTGTGTCCTCCGGTGAATCTGGAGGTAGCAGCTATCCCTGAAGCTCTTCCCACACTCCTGGCACTTGAAGGGCTTCTCTCCCGTGTGGGTCCGTTGGTGACGGGTCACATAGTGCTGACTGCTGAAGAATTTCCCACACTGCTCACACTTGTACTCCTTCCTTCTGGAGCTACTCTGTGGTTGGCTTGTAACTTTCTGAAGGTTTTCACCATTTTTACTGCTGGAAGAGCATTTCTGGGGTTCCCCCGTTCCACGGCTCCCTTGCGTATCCCGGGGCTGCTGTTGGCCATCGTGCTCCACGGCCACCGCGGGGCTCTGGGGCTCCTCTTGGGGCCCTTGCAGCATCCCCCTCTGCTCTGCCCTGGGCTGGCACTGCTCCTCCTTCTGCTCGGCTGTCCCAGCGCCTGGGGGGGACCAAAGGGGCTCAGCTGGGGGCTCTTAAGGCACATGAAGAGCACCCACCTCCTCCAGCAGCTCCCACCCAGACCAGTATCCCCCAGTACGGTGCTGCCAGATGCTGGAGACCTTTTAGCATCAGTGAGTGTATAAAGACACGGGGGCAATGTGTGTGTGTGTGTGTGTGTGTGTGTGCTCACGTTTGTCCCCTCCTACCAATATGCCTCAGTCTCCCACATCCTTCCCCTTCCTGCTCCTCCTCCTCCAACTCTCCCACTTCCTCACCGTGGACCAGCGCCCACCATTGCTCCCCACTTTCAGCCCCCAAAACTCCCCCCAACCCTGTGAGGGCCGGGGATGGAGATGGGGCAGGTCGGGATGGGGCAGGGTTGGGCTCTTGGCTGCTCCCACCCACTGGGGGTGAAACTGGGAAGGAGAAAAGAAGATAAAATCAAGAAAACCCATGGGTTGAGATGAAAAATATTTCTGGAGGAGGAGAGAGATAAGACAGGAAAAGTGCAAAGGCCATCACTGACCCCTGCCCATAGGCTGATGGATGCCCAGCCAGGTCCTGACCAAAAATCTGGCCAATCCCCAACCCCAAACCCCCTCCTCTCCATTTTATTGCTGAGCAGGATGTACTTCAGGACTAACACTCCCCCAAGGACTCACCTTTGTGGATGTATCGCAGATGACTCTTGACATGAGACTTCGTCCGGAAGCTCTTCCCGCACTGGGGGCAGGGGAACGGTCTCTCTCCGGTGTGGATGCGTTGGTGTTGGATGACTTCTGTCTTACAGGAGAAGTATTTCCCACACGTGGTGCAGGGAAAGGGCTTCTCCTTGCTACGTGCGTTCAGGTGACACCAGAGGTTCCATTTCCGTGTGAAGCCCTTCCCACAGTCCTGGCACTTGAAGGGCTTCTCACCCCTGTGGATCCATTGGTGACGTCTCAGATTGTTCCTAGACTTGTAGACCTTCTCACAGTGCTCACACTTGTGGACCTTCTTTCTGGACCTACTCAGGGGTTGGGCTGTACCTTTCTGAAAATTATCACCATTTTCAACTGTAAAAGAGCTTTTCTGGGGTTCCCCCGTTCCGCGGCTCCCTTGCGTATCCCGGGGCTGCTGTTGGCCATCGTGCTCCACGGCCACCGCGGGGCTCTGGGGCTCCTCTTGGGGCCCTTGCAGCATCCCCCTCTGCTCTGCCCTGGGCTGGCACTGCTCCTCCTTCTGCTCGGCTGTCCCAGCGCCTGGGGGGGACCAAAGGGGCTCAGCTGGGGGCTCTTAAGGCACATGAAGAGCACCCACCTCCTCCAGCAGCTCCCGCCCAGACCAGTATCACCCAGTACGGTGCTGCCAGATGCTGGAGCCCTTGTACCATTGGTGTGTGTGTGAAGGCACAGGGGCTCTCTGTGTGTGTGTGTGTGTGTGTGTGTCCCCTCCTACCAATACTCCTCATTCTCCCTCATCATTCCTCTTCCTGCTCCTCCTCCACCCTGAAATCTCCCTCTTCTTCACCGTGGAAAAAGTGCCCACCATTGCTCCCCACTTTCACCCCCTCAAAACTCCCCCCATCCCTGGGAGGGCCGGGGATGGAGATGGGTCAGGTTGGGAGGGGGCAGGGTCGGGCTCTTGGCTGCTCCCACTCTCGGGGGTGAACCCAGGAAGGGGAAAGAAGAGGAAGAGTGAGAAAACCCGTGCGTTGAGATGAAAAATATTTCAGTAAGAAGAGGGAAATAGACAGGAAAAGTGCAAAGGCCCTCACTGACCCCACCAATAGGGAGATGGATGCCCAGCCAGGTCCTGACCAAAATCTGGCCCATCCCCTACCCCAAACCCCCTCCTCTCCATTTTATTGCTGAGCAGGATGTGATATGGGGTTAAGGCTCCACCGAGGACTCACCATTGTGGACGGATTCCTGATGACTCGTGAGATCAGACTTTACCAAGAAGCTCTTCCCGCACTGGGGGCAGGGGAACGGTTTCTCTCCCGTGTGGATGCGTTGGTGTTTGATGAGGTTCGTCCTACAGGAGAAGTGTTTCTCGCATGTGGTGCAGGGAAAGGGCTTCTCCTTGGTGTGTGTCCTCTGGTGGCACTGGAGGTTCCATCTCCGTGTGAAGCCCTTCCCGCAGTCCTGGCACATAAAGGGCTTCTCACCCCTGTGGATCCGTTGGTGACAACTCAGATTGGTCCCAGACTTGAAGAACTTCCCACACTCCTCACACTTGTACTGCTCTTTCTCTCTGAAAACGCTCTGTGGTTGGGTTGTGTCTTCTTGAGGGTCTTCACCGTACGTCCCTTTGAAAGAGCATTTTCGGGGTTCCCCCGTTCCGCGGCTCCCTGGCGTATCCCGGGGCTGCTGTTGGCCATCGTGCTCCACGGCCACCGCGGGGCTCTGGGGCTCCTCTTGGGGCCCTTGCAGCATCCCCCTCTGCTCTGCCCTGGGCTGGCACTGCTCCTCCTTCTGCTCGGCTGTCCCAGCGCCTGGGGGGGACCAAAGGGGCTCAGCTGGGGGCTCTTAAGGCACATGAAGAGCACCCACCTCCTCCAGCAGCTCCCACCCAGACCAGTATCACCCAGTACAGTGCTGCCAGCTGCTGGAGTCCTTGTGCCATCGGTGTGTGTGTAAAGACACGGGGGCTCTGTGTGTGTGTGTGTGTGTGTGTGTGTGTGTGCTCACGTGTGTCCCTTCCTACCAATATGCCTCAGTCTCCCACATCCTTCCCCTTCCTGCCCCTCCTCCTCCAACTCACCCAGTTCCTCACTGTGGATCAGCTCCCGCCATTGCTCCCCACTTTCAGCCTCCAAAACTCCCCCCAGCCCTGTGAAGGCCGGGGATGGAGATGGGGCAGGTCGGGATGGGGCAGGGCTGGGCTCTTGGCTGCTCCCACCCTCTGTTGGTGAACCTGGGAATGGGAAAACTTGATGAAAAGTGAGAAAATCCTGTCGATGGAGATAAAATAATTCAATAGGAGGGGACAGATAGACAGGAAAATTGCAAAGGCCCTCACTGACCCCACCCATGGGGAGATGGATGCCCAGCCAGGTCCTGACCAAAATCTGGAAACCCCCACCCTCCAACCCCCTCCTCTCCATTTTATTGCTGAGCACAATGTACTCCAGGATTAAGGCTCCACGGAGGACTCACCATTGTGGGTGGATTCCTGATGACTCCTGAGATCAGACTTTACCCAGAAGCTCTTCCCGCACTGGGGGCAGGGGAACGGTCTCTCCCCCTTATGGATGAGTTGGTGGGTGATGAGGTTCGTCCTACAGGAGAAACGTTTCCCACACGTGGGGCAGGGAAAGGGCTTCTCCTTGGTGTGTCTCTTCTGGTGGCACTGGAGGCTCCATCTCCGTGTGAAGCCCCTCCCGCAGTCCTGGCACATAAAGGGCTTCTCACCCCTGTGGATCCGTTGGTGACAACTCAGATTGGTCCCAGACTTGAAGAACTTCCCACACTCCTCACACTTGTACTGCTCCTTCTCTCCGAAAATGCTCCGTGGTTGGGTTGTGTCTTCTTGAGGGTCTTCACCGTACGTCCCTTTGAAAGAGCATTTTCGGGGTTCCCTCGTTCCGCGGCTCCCTTGCGTATCCCGGGGCTGCTGTTGGCCATCGTGCTCCACGGCCACCGCGGGGCTCTGGGGCTCCTCTTGGGGCCCTTGCAGCATCCCCCTCTGCTCTGCCCTGGGCTGGCACTGCTCCTCCTTCTGCTCGGCTGTCCCAGCGCCTGGGGGGGACCAAAGGGGCTCAGCTGGGGGCTCTTAAGGCACATGAAGAGCACCCACCTCCTCCAGCAGCTCCCGCCCAGACCAGTATCACCCAGTACGGTGCTGCCAGCTGCTGCAGCCCTTGTGCCATTGGTGTGTGTGTAAACACACGGGGGCTCTGTGTGTGTGTGTGTGTGCGCACATGGGTGTGCACATGCAGGTGTGGGGCTGTGCACAAGCCTGTGAGGACATGGGGGTGCCCGTGCAGAGTTACCCATAGCTCTGTGTGTGTGTGTGTGTGTGTGTGTCCTCCTACCAATCCACCTCTTTCTCCCTCATCCATCCTCTTCCTGCTCCTCCTACTCCACCTCCAACACTCCCTCTTATTCTCCGTGGAACATCACCCACCATTGCTCCCCACTTTCAGCCCCCAAAACTCCCCCCAACCCTGTGAATGCTGGGGATGGAGATGGGGCCGGTCAGGATGGGGCAGGGCTGGGCTGCTCTTACCTGCTGGGGGTGGAACTGCGAAGGGGAAAAGATGATGAAAAGTGGGAAAATCCTGTGAGCTGAGGTAAAACTAGTTTAATAAGAGGAGACAGATAGACAGGAAAAATTCAAAGGCCCTCACTGACCCCACCCATGGGGAGATGGATGCCCAGCCAGGTCCTGACCAAAACCTGGAAACCCCCACCCTCCAACCCCCTCCTCTCCATTTTATTGCTGAGCACAATGTACTCCAGGATTAAGGCTCCACCAAGGACTCACCATTGTGGGTGGATTCCTGATGACTCCCGAGATGAGACTTTACCCAGAAGCTCTTCCCGCACTGGGGGCAGGGGAACGGTCTCTTTCCCTTATGGATGAGTTGGTGGGTGATGAGGTTCGTCCTACAGGAGAAACGTTTCCCACACGTGGTGCAGGGAAAGGGCTTCTCCTTGGTGTGTGTCTTCTGGTGGCACTGGAGGTTCCATCTCCGTGTGAAGCCCTTCCCGCAGTCCTGGCACATAAAGGGCTTCTCACCCCTGTGGATCCGTTGGTGACAACTCAGATTGGTCCCAGACTTGAAGAACTTCCCACACTCCTCACACTTGTACTGCTCCTTCTCTCCGAAAACGCTCCGTGGTTGGGTTGTGTCTTCTGGAATGTCTTCACCACACGTCCCTTTGAAAGAGCTTTTTTGGGGTTCCCCCGTTCCGCGGTTCCCTTGCGTATCCCGGGGCTGCTGTTGGCCATCGTGCTCCACGGCCACCGCGGGGCTCTGGGGCTCCTCTTGGGGCCCTTGCAGCATCCCCCTCTGCTCTGCCCTGGGCTGGCACTGCTCCTCCTTCTGCTCGGCTGTCCCAGCGCCTGGGGGGGACCAAAGGGGCTCAGCTGGGGGCTCTTAAGGCACATGAAGAGCACCCACCTCCTCCAGCAGCTCCCATTCAGACCAGTATCACCCAGTATGGTGCTGCCAGCTGTTGGAGACCTTGTACCATCGGTGGGTGTGTAAAGACATGGAGGCTCTGTGTGTGTGTGTTACTGATACTGATACTTGTCATCCTCCTTCATCCTTCCTCTTTCTGCTACTCCTCCATCCATCCCCCTTCTTCCCCCTGGACCAGCACCCACCAATGGTCCCCAGTCTCATCCCCATCCCACACTCCCCTGACCAATGGAGGGCCAGGAATGGGACGGGTCATGTCAGGACGGGGCTGAGTTGACCTGTTGGCTGCTCCCACACGCTGTGAGGGTACTTGGAAAGGGTAAAAAACAAAAAGAAAAACGAAAAAAAGAAAAGAAAAAAACGGAAAAGCAAGAAAACCTGTGGTTGGAAGTTAAAATAGTTCAGTAGCAGGAGACAGAGGAAAAAATAGAAAGGTCACCACTCCCCCCCACCCATGGGTTGATGGATGCTCAGCCCGTTCCTGACCAAAATCTGTCCAACCCCCGCCCCCAAACCCCCCTCCTCTGCGTTTTTTTGCTGCTCACGATGTGATACTGAATTAAGACCCCACCCAGCACTCACCATTCTGGCGGGCTTGCTGATGCCTCCAGAGGTAGACGTGGTAACTGTGCTGGAACGTCATCTCGCAGTGCAACAAGTCGTAGAGTCTCTCCCGCGTGTGGGCGCGTTGGTGGATGATGAGGTCAGCTCGCAGGAAAAAACGTTTTCCACACGTGGCGCAGCAGAATCGATTCTCCTTGGCGTGTATTTTCTGGTGAGAGAGGAGGTTCCATTTCCGCCTGTAGCTCTTCCCACAGACCTGGCACTTGAAGGCCTTCTTTCCCGTGTGGATCTCTTGGTGGCGTTTCATGGTGGTCCTGCAGGTGAAGACCTTCCCACATTCCTCACACTTTTTCTCCTTCCCTCTGGAGCTACGCTGAGGTGGGGTTGAAGGTACTCCAACGTCATCAGCACACGTCCCTTGGAAAGAGCATTTCTGGGGTTGTATCGGTACCTCATCCTTCCTCTTCCTCCTCCATTCCTCCTCCTCCTCGCCCATCCCTCCCTCTCCTTCACCTCGGACCAGCAACCACACTTGACCCCCACTATCACACCCAACCCCTCGAGAGATGGGATGGAGATGGGGCAGGTTGGGATGGGGCAGGGTTGGGCTGTGGGCTGCTCCTACCCACTGTCGGTGAACCCAGGAAGTGGAAAAAAAAAAAGAGGAAAAATCTGTGGTGGGAGGTAATTCAATATTAGGAGACAGAGGAAAAACGCAAAGGCCGTCACCACTCCCCCCCACCCATGGGTTGATGGATCCTCAGCCATTCCTGACCAAAATCTGGCCAACCCCCACCCCCAAACCCCCCCTCCTCTCCATTTTATTGCTGAGCAGGATGTAATATACAGGGTTAAACCCCTCTGAAGACTCACCACTGAGGATGGCTCTCTGATGCTTCCAGAGGTAGAGGTGATAACTCTGCTGGAAACTCATCTCACAGTGCAACAAGGCGAAGAGTCTATCCCTCATGTGGTTGCGCTGGTGTTTGATGAGGTCAGATCGAAAGGAAAAGTATTTCCTACACGTGGTGCAGAAAAATTGCTTCCCCTTGGTGTGTATCTTCTCGTGACACGTGAGGTTCCATTTCTGTGTGAAGCTCTTCCCGCAAACCCGACACTTGAAGGGCTTCTCGCCCGTGTGGATCCGTCGGTGACGGCCCAGGTTGCCCGCATGATTGAAGACCTTCCCACAGTGATCACACCTGTACTTCTTCCTGGAGCAACTCTGTGGCTGGGCTGTGTCTTCTTGAGGGTCTTCACCACACGTCCCTTTGAAAGAGCATTTTCGGGGTCTCCTCGTTCCGCGGCTCCCTTGCGTATCCCGGGGCTGCTGTTGGCCATCGTGCTCCACGGCCACCGCGGGGCTCTGGGGCTCCTCTTGGGGCCCTTGCAGCATCCCCCTCTGCTCTGCCCTGGGCTGGCACTGCTCCTCCTTCTGCTCGGCTGTCCCAGCGCCTGGGGGGGACCAAAGGGGCTCAGCTGGGGGCTCTTAAGGCACATGAAGAGCACCCACCTCCTCCAGCAGCTCCCACCCAGACCAGTATCACCCAGTACGGTGCTGCCAGCTGCTGGAGCCTTCCACCATCAGTGAGTGTGTAAAGGCACAGGGGCTCTGTGTGCGTGTGTCCCCTGTTACCGATACTCCTCATCCTCCTTCATTCTTCCTCTTCCTGCTTGTCCTCCTCCTCCACCCCTCCTGTTTCTTAACCCTGCACCAGAGCCCACCCGTTGTTCCCACTTTCAGGCACCAAAACTCCCCCCACCCCTGGGAGGGCCGGGGATGGAGATGGGGCAGGTCAGGATGGGGCAGGGTTGGGCTCTTGGCTGCTCACACCTGCTGGGGGTGAAACTGGGAAGTGGAATAGAAGAGTAAATATGAGAACACACACGGGTGGAGGTAAAAATGCTTCAACAGCAGGAGACAGACAGGAAATATGCAAAGATCATCACTCACCCCTGCCCATAGGCTGATGGATGCCCAGCCAGGTCCTGACCAAAATCTGGAAACCCCCACCCTCCAACCCCCTCCTCTCCATTTTATTGCTGAGCACAATGTACTCCAGGATTAAGGCTCCACCGAGGACTCACCATTGTGGGTGGATTCCTGATGACTCCTGAGATGAGACTTTACCCAGAAGCTCTTCCCGCACTGGGGGCAGGGGAACGGTCTCTTCCCCTTATGGATGAGTTGGTGGGTGATGAGTTGGTTCTTACAGGAGAAGCGATTCCCGCACGTGACGCAGGGAAAGGGCTTCTTGTGGGCGTGTGCCTTCTGGTGAAACAGGAGGTTTCCTTTCAGTCTGAAGCCCTTCCCACAGTCCCGGCACTTGAAGGGCTTCTCACCCCTGTGGATCCATTGGTGACGGCCCAGGTTACTCTCAGATGTGAAGACCTTCCCACAATCTTCACACTTGTACTCCTTCGCCCTGGAGATACTCGGTGGTTGGGTTGTGGCTTCCTGAGGGTCTTCACCACACGTCCCTTTGAAAGAGCATTTTCGGGGTTCCCCCGTTCCGCGGCTCCCTTGCGTATCCCGGGGCTGCTGTTGGCCATCGTGCTCCACGGCCACCGCGGGGCTCTGGGGCTCCTCTTGGGGCCCTTGCAGCATCCCCCTCTGCTCTGCCCTGGGCTGGCACTGCTCCTCCTTCTGCTCGGCTGTCCCAGCGCCTGGGGGGGACCAAAGGGGCTCAGCTGGGGGCTCTTAAGGCACATGAAGAACACCCACCTACTCCAGCAGCTCCCGCCCAGACCAGTATCACCCAGTACGGTGCTGCCAGCTGCTGGAGCCCTTGTACCACGGGTGAGTAAGTAAAGGCACAGGGACTCTTCACCGTGGGCCAGTGCCCACCCTTCCTCCCCACTTCTAATTCCTGAAAACTCCACCCCATGCTGGAATGGCTGGGGATGGGGATGGGGCAGGTGGGGATGGGGCAGGGTTGGGCTCTTGGCTGCTCCGACCCACTGGGGGTGAACCCAGGAAGGGAAAAAGAAGATAGAAGCAAGAAAACCCGTGGGGCTGAGATGAAAAATATTTCAGTAGGAGGAGAGAGATAGCCAGGAAAAATGCAAAGGCCCTCACTCCCCCCCACCCATGGGTTGATGGATGCCCAGCCAGGTCCTGACCAAAACCTGGCCAACCCCCACCCCTAAACCCCCTCCTCTGCATTTTATTGCTGAGCAGGGTGTGATACGTGGATTATGCCCAATGCCACCCCCTGAGGACTCACGGTTGTGGACGAGTAAATGGTGCCTCACGAGGTGAGTGTGCTGGCGGAAGCTCTTCCTGCAGGCTGAGCACGTGTACGGTTTTTCTCCTGTGTGGATGCGTTGGTGCCTGCTCAAGTCCGAGACAAAGGAGAAGCATTTCCCACACGTGGGGCAGGGAAAGGGCTTATACATTTGTGTTCTCCGGTGACACAGGAGTTTCCAGTTATCCCATAACTTCTTCCCACAACCCTGGAAATTGTGGGGGCTCAATCCTGTGTTCATTTTTTGGTGACGTCTCAGGCTGCTCCTCCAAGTGAAGACCTTCCCACACTGCTCACACTTGTACTTCCTCCTTCTGGAGCGACTCCGTGGTTGGGTTGTGGCTCCTTGAGTCTGTTCACCGTACGTCCCTTTGAAAGAGCATTTTCGGGGTTCCCCCGTTCCGCGGCTCCCTTGCGTATCCCGGGGCTGCTGTTGGCCATCGTGCTCCACGGCCACCGCGGGGCTCTGGGGCTCCTCTTGGGGCCCTTGCAGCATCCCCCTCTGCTCTGCCCTGGGCTGGCACTGCTCCTCCTTCTGCTCGGCTGTCCCAGCGCCTGGGGGGGACCAAAGGGGCTCAGCTGGGGGCTCTTAAGGCACATGAAGAGCACCCACCTCCTGCACGGCTCTGCCTGCTCGGCTCCCTCCCTTCCCTTCTCCACTTTTCTCTCCAATTTCATTCCCCCAGAACTCCCCCATACCCGGGGATGGAGATGGGGCAGGGCTGGGCTGCTCTCACCTTCTGGGGGTGAAACTGGGAAGGGGAAAAGATGATGAAACGTGGGAAAATCCTCTGGGTGGAGGTAAAAATATTTCAATAGGAGTGGACAGATAGACAAGCAAAATGCAAAGGCCCTCACTAATCTCACCCATGGGGAGATGGATGCCCAGCCAAGTCCTGACCAAAATCTGGAACCCCCCACCCTCCAACACCCTCCTCTCCATTTTATTGCTGAGCACAATGTACTCCAGGATTAAGGCTCCACCAAGGACTCACCATTGTGGGTGGATTCCTGATGACTCCTGAGATGAGACTTTACCCAGAAGCTCTTCCCGCACTGGGGGCAAAGGAACCGTCTCACTCTCTTATGGATGAGTTGGTGGGTGATGAGGTTCTTCTTACAGGAGAAGCGTTTCCCACACGTGGGGCAGGGAAAGGGCTTCTCCTTGGTGTGTGTCCTCTGGTGACATAGGAGGCTCCATCTCCGTGTGAAGCCCCTCCCACAGTCCTGGCACTTGAAAGGCTTCTCACCCCTGTGGATGCATTGGTGACGCCTTATATTGCTCCCAGAGTTAAAGACCTTCCCACAGTGCTCACACTTGTGCTCCTCCTTCTCTCTGGAGCTGATCGGTGGTTGGGTTGTGTCTTCTGGAATGTCATCACCACATGTCCCTTCGTAAGAGCATTTTTCAGGTTCCCTCGTAACGCGGCTCCCTTGCGTATCCCGGGGCTGCTGTTGGCCATCGTGCTCCACGGCCACCGCGGGGCTCTGGGGCTCCTCTTGGGGCCCTTGCAGCATCCCCCTCTGCTCTGCCCTGGGCTGGCACTGCTCCTCCTTCTGCTCGGCTGTCCCAGCGCCTGGGGGGGACCAAAGGGGCTCAGCTGGGGGCTCTTAAGGCACATGAAGAGCACCCACCTCCTGCATGGCTCTGCCTGCTCGGCTCCCTCCCTTCCCTTCTCCTCCTCCTCACACCCCCCATCGTCTTTCCCCTTAGCGCTGTGTTGGGCTTCGAGCCCCGACAGCACCTGAGCCCCACCCAGACCCTCCCTCGCCCCTTCCTCCTCAGGGGGAGGACTCCTCACACTCCTCCCCTGCTCCGCCCTGGGCTCCCTCCCACGGGAGACAGTCCTCCACGATCTTCCTCCCACCTGGGTCCCTCCCAGGGGCTCTGGGGGGGCATCTGCTCCCCCGTGGGGCTCCACGGGTGCAGGGCACTCTCTGCTCAGGGCACCTCCCGCCTCCTGCCGGCCTTCCTCTCCCTCCCTGTTAGCAGAGGTATTTCCCTCCACCTTCCTCTTCCTCATCCCTTCAGATTCACCTTCTTAAACACCTTATCTCAGGGGCATGGCCGCACATTGATTAATGCCTCGGCCTTTTCCAGGGGCGGATCCTAATTGGAGCAGGGGGAAGCACTGAGCATCTTCTCCCAGGAGCCCCCTCTGTACGCCCTCCCTTGGTCCCAGCCCCTCCACACACAAACCAGCACAACAGGGTGCAGCCGGGTGGGTGCTGAGCCCCGGACAGGGGGTGCTGAGCACCCCGAGAGGCGGCAGCAGGTCCCCTGCCTGTGGTTCACAAGTCCATAAGGAGATGGGACAAGTGTACAAGTGTCCATGTGTCCTCTTCTTACTTGTGCTCATCTCCCATCCCTTCCGCTACTCCATAGTTACTCCTGCTCCACCCCTGTACCTCCTCCTCCTCCTCCTCCATCCCTCCACCTTCTTACACCTGGACCAGTGTCCATCCTTGGTGTCCAGTGTCACCCCCCCAAAACTCCACCCAACTCTGGGAGGGTCAGGGATGGAGATGGGGCAGGTCGGGATGGGGCAGGGTTGGGCTCTTGGCTGCTCCCACCCTCTGGGGGTGAACCCGGGAAGGGGAAAAGAAGAGGAAAATCGAGAATATCAGTGGATGGAGGTAAAAATATTTCAATAGGAGACAGAGGAAAAATCCAAAGGCCATCAGTGACCCTCACCCACGGGGAGATGGATGCTCAGCCAGTCCCTGAGCAAAATGTGGCCAAGGCCCACCCCCAAACTCCCTTCCCTGCATTTTATGGTTGAGCACAGCGTGATAGAGGATTAAGCCTCCACTGAAAACTCACGATTGTGGACGAATGCCTGATGCATCCTGAGGTGAGCCTTCCGCCAGAATCTCTTCCCACAGAGCGAGCAGGGGTGCAGTCTCACTCCTGTGTGAATTTGTTCATGGCTAGCAAGGTTTGACCTAAAGGAGAATCGTATCCCACACGTGGTGCAGAGAAAGGGCTGCTCCTTGGTGTGTGTCCTCTGGTGATTCCGGAGGTGGTCTTTCTGTCTGAAGCTCTTCCCACAATCCTGGCACTTGTAGGGCTTCTCTCCAGTGTGGATCCATCGATGACAGGTCAGGGCACTCTCACGACTGAAGACCTTCCTACACTGCTCACACTTGTGCTCCTTCTTTCTGGAGATACTCAGTGGTTGGGTTGTGGCTTCTTGAGGATCTTCACCACACGTCCCTTTGAAAGAGCATTTTCGGGGTTCCCTCGTTCCGCGGCTCCCTTGCGTATCCCGGGGCTGCTGTTGGCCATCGTGCTCCACGGCCACCGCGGGGCTCTGGGGCTCCTCTTGGGGCCCTTGCAGCATCCCCCTCTGCTCTGCCCTGGGCTGGCACTGCTCCTCCTTCTGCTCGGCTGTCCCAGCGCCTGGGGGGGACCAAAGGGGCTCAGCTGGGGGCTCTTAAGGCACATGAAGAGCACCCACCTCCTGCGTGGCTCTGCCTGCTCGGCTCCCTCCCTTCCCTTCTCCTCCTCCTCACACCCCCAGGGCCTTGCCCATTAGCGCCGTGTTGGGCTTTGAGCCCCGGGGGCACCTGAGCCCCACCCAGACCCTCCCTCGCCCCTTCCTCCTCAGGGGGAGGACTCCTCACACTCCTCCCCTGCTCCGCCCTGGGCTCCCTCCCACGGGAGACAGTCCTCCACGATCTTCCTCCCACCTGGGTCCCTCCCAGGGGCTCTGGGGGGGCATCTGCTCCCCCGTGGGGCTCCACGGGTGCAGGGCACTCTCTGCTCAGGGCACCTCCCGCCTCCTGCCAGCCTTTCTCTCCCTCCCCGTTAGCAGAGGTATTTCCCTCCACCTTCCTCTTCCTCATCCCTTCAGATTCACCTTCTTAAACACCTTATCTCAGGGGCATGGCCGCACATTGATTAATGGCTCGGCCTTTTCCGGGGGCGGATCCTAATTGGAGCTGGGGGAAGCACTGAGCATCTTCTCCCAGGAGTCCCCTCTGTATGCCCTCCCTTGGTCCCAGCCCCTCCACACACAAACCAGCACAACAGGGTGCAGCCGGGTGGGTGCTGAGGCCCGGGCAGGGGGTGCTGAGC
Organism: Athene noctua; assembly: GCF_965140245.1. Classification (NCBI taxonomy): domain Eukaryota; kingdom Metazoa; phylum Chordata; class Aves; order Strigiformes; family Strigidae; genus Athene; species Athene noctua. The sequence continues at coordinate 805,311 of NC_134070.1, forward strand.
ACCCCGAGAGGCGGCAGCAGGTCCCCTGCCTGTGGTTCACAAGTCCATAAGGAGATGGGACAAGTGTACAAGTGTCCATGTGTCCTCTTCTTACTTGTGCTCATCTCCCATCCCTTCCGCTACTCCACAGTTACTCCTGCTCCACCCCTGTACCTGCTCCTCCTCCATCCCTCCACCTTCTTACACCTGGACCAGTGTCCATCCTTGGTGTCCAGTGTCACCCCCCCAAAACTCCACCCAACTCTGGGAGGGTCAGGGATGGAGATGGGGCAGGTCAGGATGGGGCAGGGTTGGGCTCTTGGCTGCTCCCACCCTCTGGGGGTGAACCCGGGAATGGGAAATGAAGAGGAAAATCGAGAATATCAGTGGATGATGGTAAAAATATTTCAATAGGAGATAGACAGAGGAAAAATCCAAAGGCCATCAGTGACCCTCACCCACGGGGAGATGGATGCTCAGCCAGTCCCTGAGCAAAATATGGCTAAGGCCCACCCCCAAACTCCCTTCCCTGCATTTTATGGTTGAGCACAGCGTGATAGAGGATTAAGCCTCCACTGAAAACTCACGATTGTGGACAGATAGGTGATGGATCCTGAGGGTATACTTCCTCAAAAAGCTCTTCCCACAGAGCGAGCAGGGGTGCAGTCTCACTCCTGTGTGAATTTGTTGGTGGATATTGAGGTTTGACCTACACGAGAAGCGTTTCTCACACGTGGTGCAGGGAAAGGGCTGCTCCTTGGTGTGTGTCCTCTCGTGACACAGGAGGATCCATCTCCGTGTGAAGCCCTTCCCACAGTCCTGGCACTTGTAGGGCTTCTCTCCTGTGTGGATCCGTCGGTGACAGGTCAGGCTGCTCTCACGACTGAAGACCTTCCCACACTGCTCACACTTGTGCTCCTTTCTGGAGCGACTCCGTGATTTGGTTGTGGCTTCCTGAGGGTCCTCACCGTACGTCCCTTTGAAAGAGCATTTTCGGGGTTCCCCCGTTCCGCGGCTCCCTTGCGTATCCCGGGGCTGCTGTTGGCCATCGTGCTCCACGGCCACCGCGGGGCTCTGGGGCTCCTCTTGGGGCCCTTGCAGCATCCCCCTCTGCTCTGCCCTGGGCTGGCACTGCTCCTCCTTCTGCTCGGCTGTCCCAGCGCCTGGGGGGGACCAAAGGGGCTCAGCTGGGGGCTCTTAAGGCACATGAAGAGCACCCACCTCCTGCATGGCTCTGCCTGCTCGGCTCCCTCCCTTCTCTTCTCCTCCTCCTCACACCCCCAGGGCCTTTCCCCTTAGCCCAGTGTGGGGCTTTGAGCCCCGGGGGCACCTGAGCCCCACCCAGACCCTCCCTCGCCCCTTCCTCCTCAGAGGGAGGACTCCTCACACTCCTCCCCTGCTCCGCCCTGGGCTCCCTCCCACGGGAGACAGTCCTCCACGATCTTCCTCCCACCTGGGTCCCTCCCAGGGGCTCTGGGGGGGCATCTGCTCCCCCGTGGGGCTCCACGGGTGCAGGGCACTCTCTGCTCAGGGCACCTCCCGCTTCCTGCTGTCCTTCCTCACCCAGCTGGTTGCAGAGCTATTTCCCCCACCCCTCCTCCTCTTTTTCATACCCCCACATTCCCCTGTTTCAATCCCTCACCCCAGGGGTTCCAGTCACTGTAACTAATTAGCTGGACCTTGGCCAGGGGCGGGTCCGACCTGGAGCCGCGGGAGCTTTGAGCATCTTCTCGCAGGAGCCCCCCCTGTCCCCCCTCCGCCGCTCCCAGCCCCTCCACACCCAAACCAGCACAACAGGGTGCAGCCGGGTGGGTGCTGAGCCCCGGGCAGGGGGTGCTGAGCACCCCGAGAGGCGGCAGCAGGTCCCCTGCCTGCGGTGCACAAGTATGTAAGTAGGTGGGACAAGCGTACAAGTGCCCACGGCTCTGGGTGTCTGTCTGTGTCCGTGTATCCTCTCCTTCCTTGGGCTCATCTTCTCTGACTCCTCCTCGTCCATCCTTACTCTTCCTCCATGACTCTACCTCCCCACCTCCACCCCGCCATCATCTTCAACCTGGGCCCGCTCCAAACCCTGCTCTTCAATTTCACCCCCACAAAACTCCCCTCACCCCCCCGGGAGGGCCGGGGATGGAGATGGGGCAGGTCGGGATGGGGCAGGGTTGGGCTCTTGGCTGCTCCCACCCTCTGGGGGTGAACCCGGGAAGGGAAAGGTGAGAAAACCCATGAGTGGAGGGAAAAGTAATTTACCAGGAGGAGTCAGGAGGAGGCCATCACTCACCCCGCCCATGGGGACATGGATGCCCAGCCAGGTCCGGACCAAATTCTGATCAATCCCCACCCTTAAACGCTCTTCCCTGCATTTTATGGCCGAGAATGATGTGAGAAAGCAATAACGCTCCACTGAACACTCACCAGCATGAAGAGACCTCTGATGCCTCCTGAGGTTGTAACCCTGACGGAATCTCCTCTCACAGAGGGAGCAGGCGAAAGGTCTCACTTCCAGGTGGATGCGTCGGTGTTTGATGAGACTTGAGGACCAGGAGAAGCGTTTCCCACACGTGGGGCAGACGTAGGGCTGCTCCTTGGTGTGTGTCCTCTGGTGACTCAGGAGGGTCCATTTCTGTGCAAAGCTCTTCCCACATTCCTGGCACTTGTAGGGCTTCTCAGTCCTGTGGGACTCTTCGTGATGGCTCAGGTTGCTCTCATGAGTGAAGACCTTCCCACAGTCCTTACATTTGTACTCCTTCTCTCTGGAGCTGCTCTGTGGTTGGGTTGTGTCTTCTTGAGGGTCCTCACCGTACGTCCCTTTGAAAGAGCATTTTCGGGGTTCCCTCGTTCCGCGGCTCCCTTGCGTATCCCGGGGCTGCTGTTGGCCATCGTGCTCCACGGCCACCGCGGGGCTCTGGGGCTCCTCTTGGGGCCCTTGCAGCATCCCCCTCTGCTCTGCCCTGGGCTGGCACTGCTCCTCCTTCTGCTCGGCTGTCCCAGCGCCTGGGGGGGACCAAAGGGGCTCAGCTGGGGGCTCTTAAGGCACATGAAGAGCACCCACCTCCTGCATGGCTCTGCCTGCTCGGCTCCCTCCCTTCCCTTCTCCTCCTCCTCACACCCCCAGGGCCTTGCCCATTAGCACCGTGTTGGGCTTCGAGCCCCGAGGGCACCTGAGCCCCCCCCAGACCCTCCCTCGCCCCTTCCTCCTCAGGGGGAGGACTCCTCACACTCCTCCCCTGCTCCGCCCTGGGCTCCCTCCCACGGGAGACAGTCCTCCACGATCTTCCTCCCACCTGGGTCCCTCCCAGGGGCTCTGGGGGGGCATCTGCTCCCCCGTGGGGCTCCACGGGTGCAGGGCACTCTCTGCTCAGGGCACCTCCCGCCTCGGGTCGTCCTTCCTCTCCCTCGCTTGTTGTAGAGCTATTTCCCTCCCCCCCTCCCTCCCCCCACCCACCCTCCTCTTCCTCGTCCCCCAGTTTCACCTTCTTAAACACCTTGTCCCAGACCTGCAGCCGCTGTCGCCAATTGGCTCGGCCTTGGCCAGGGGCGGGTCCGACCTGGAGCCGGGGAAACTTTGAGCATCTTCTCCGAGGAGCCCCCCCGTACCGCCTTGCCCGCTCCCAGCCCCTGCACACCCAAACCAGCACAACAGGGTGCAGCCGGGTGGGTGCTGAGCCCCGGGCAGGGGGTGCTGAGCACCCCGAGAGGCGGCAGCAGGTCCCCTGGGGGCGCCGGGATGCGGATTCTCCATCCCTCAGGGAAATCCCTGCAGGGAAGGGGGGGTGTGCGGGCAGGATACACCCCCCGGCCCAGGATGACCCGGCTGTGCACAGGGGTGGAAGGAGATGCGGGTGGGGGCACACGTCTGCCCATCCGACCCCTCGCCCTCCCCTGCCTTTGTCCTCCCCAGCCCCCACCCTCCTCTTTTGCACCCCAGACCAGCCCCCGCCCTTCTTCCCACATTCACCCCCCCAAACCTCACCCCCCGGCAGCACCAGGGCTGGGATGTCTTCAGGAAATTCTCTGCTCTGCTCGTTCCCAGCTCGGGAATAGACCAATGCCAGGGTCAGGCGCGGCTGGAAGAGTGTTGGGACAAGAGAAGGGACCCGGGGGTAAGGGGGGGTCACCCCGGCTTTGCATAACCAAGGGATGTCTGGCTAACGACTCTGCCCTGGAGGGGGGAGAGAAGGGAGGGGAGGGGAACATCCTGCCCCCGAGGGCAGAGAGGCTGGAGGAGGCTCGGAGAAGCAGGACGCCCTCGGGCCAGGAATAGCTCTGGGGTCGGGTCCCCTCAGCCGCCTGCTTGCGTCCCCCCTCCCCATCTCCTGTGCACCCCCAAATCTCTCCACTCTGCAACAAACAGGACACAACTCTGAAACCCGGTGGGAGCAAAATCCAATTTATTTGACACAAACTTCAGAAAAAAAACCGTGTTTCTTCAATTTCCTGTAGGGGACGGACTCACCCCTGGGTCTGTGTGTATCCATCTACGTCTGCGTGCACCTACCTAAGGACAGGAGCATCCCATACCTCCATTTTGACTGCAGGGACCTGCATGGATTTTTCCTTCCTCCAAATTACCCGAGGCATTTTTATGCAGTTAATCCCATCACCAACGTCTCCTTCCTCATGATAAAATAGTCCCCGAGGAGCCCTGGGTGAGAGCGGCTCATCCCTCCACCATCAGAGTCCGGGATCGCTGTATCCCACCGGGAACCATAAAAGCCTCGGCCTTGGTGAGCGCCACCATTGAAGTTCATCCTCAGAGCTTGGAATCGGCAATAATTAACGCTACACGCTTTTAACGAAGGGAGAGATGAGCAGGGAGAGAGAAACATCCTGAGAGCAAACGGAGTGAAACACCACACGGGGGTCACAGCTTGTGCCGCACAACCAACACCCCCAGCACGTCGTACCGAGACTGTCCAGCACTTTGCTCGGCGCTGGCTCTTGTTAACGCCCTCGCGGACTAACGAGCCTTTACACTCCCTCTGGGCTCAGGGGAGCTCCCTGGGTTCCCAGGCAGGCAGCGGTTCTTAAACATCGCCTCTGCCCGCACCCACGAGTCCCCAGGGAGGTGCTGGGGCTCTGGGGCGGGATGGTCCCACGCAAAAACTCTCTGATCAATAGACACAAAAAGCACACATATGCATCAGATTTATTTGAAAAGGCAATCTTACAATAACGGCGTCTCAGAAATCATACACATAGTCTGAGTGTGTGTAGTAAAAATAGTGAGGGTCTTCTCCCCTCCTTACGGGTCCACATACTCTTCCTCACACTCTCCGTTAGTTGAAGTTTAGGTTTCTCGTGTCCACACATGGTCACAGAGTGACCTCACCCTCTTCCAGCTCCGGTTTGTTCCAAGGACCTTAGCTTAGACCAGCTTCCAGTCGCTTATCTTGATGCCGGTGTCTTCTGAGATGCTCTTTTTTAGGTTCCTGCTATTAGGGCTGTCCTCGGGGCGTTGTCCAGACTGTCCAAGGTCTGTCTTATCTTCATTAGTCAAGGAGTTGCGGATTTCAAAACATTTAAGGTGGGTAATGAATACAGAGGAGAGTTAGGTAAAAAAGGATAAGTGAGATCACATACATTTCAGTAAAATACGGGAAAAATAAAAGCCAGTAAAACACAAGTGATGGTTAACCTTAAAACTAAATGTCCTACCTCACAGGTGCATGTACATTACAATTTTATGTAGACCTGTAGCAACTTCCCTTCATTTCTCCTCCTCAGTGTCCCCCAAAGCCCTTCCCGTTTGCCCTCCTTAAATACGCTATCGCAGAGGCGCACCCATCGCCGTTAATGAGCTCGGCCTTGGCCAGAGGCGAGTCCCACTTGGAGGCAGCGGAGCTTTGAGCAGCTTCTCACAGGGGCCATCGCTGTAGCCCCGTCACCCACCGCCAAAAACCCCCCAACACACAAACCCAGCACAGCATCGCCCCAACGGGACCTCCACAGCCAGGGATGGAGGGGAAACCCCAGAGTCTGTTGGGGTAACGCAAGCCGGGAAGACCCAGGAGGGGATTTGCAGTGAGGAGGATGGTGCAGAGAGGCCTCCGTGTCCACACACGAGCCTGGGAAATGTCCTTGGAGGCCATTTGCTATCGCCTGGACTGACTCAGGAACCCCCCTGCACCGAGGAGCTTCTTCCAGGGCAGCTCCATTCCTCGGAGCTCTCCAGTGCAACCTCCTGCTCCCAGCAGCACCATCCCCACCGCGAGTTCAACCCAACCTGGGGACAGAGCAAATCCATGCCCAGGGCCATCTCCCAGCCCCGCACTGCTGCCACGCTGGGAGCAGGAGTCCCAGCACAGCCCCACCACGTGCTTCTCCAGGCCATCGCCACCCACAGCTCCCCCAGGGCCTGGGATGTCTCATGCTAAAGCCCCCAGGACTCACCTTTGTGAAGGGCTGCCTGATGCCTCCTGAGGTTACGCTTTGACTGGAAGCTCTTCCCACAGTGGGAGCAGGGGAACGGTATCTCTCCTGTGTGGGTGTGTTGGTGCATGGTGATGTTTGAGCTACAGGAGAAGCGTTTCCCACGCGTGGGGCAGGAAAAGGGCTTCTCCTTGGTGTGTGTCCTCTGGTGACTCAGGTTTGCACTCACTGTGAAGCTCATCCCACAATCCTGGCACTTGTAGGGCTTCTCTACAGAGTGGGTCCGTAGGTGATAGGTCAGGTTGCTGTTCCAGCCGAAGACCTTCCCACAGTGCTCACACTTGTGCTCCTTCCCTCTGGAGCTGCTCTGTGGTTGGGTTGTTTCTTCCTGAGGCTCTTCACCGTACGTCCCTTTGAAAGAGCATTTCTGGGGTTCCCCCGTTCCGCGGCTCCCTTGCGTATCCCGGGGCTGCTGTTGGCCATCGTGCTCCACGGCCACCGCGGGGCTCTGGGGCTCCTCTTGGGGCCCTTGCAGCATCCCCCTCTGCTCTGCCCTGGGCTGGCACTGCTCCTCCTTCTGCTCGGCTGTCCCAGCGCCTGGGGGGGACCAAAGGGGCTCAGCTGGGGGCTCTTATGTTTAGCGGAGAAATCACTCTATAACTTCTGGAGTTATAAAGTGGGTATGTTTATTCAGCGCCGGGCACATGGGGGATCGCTCCACCACAAACATGCGCATCGTTTGCAGCTCCCCACCGGCTGATATGTTACAGAATATTGCATATTCATAGAACGCCTGTACATATACAGAGTGTACCCCCGCCTCCCCTCGCTTCTCATGGCAATCAGGTCTCCTCCCCTTGCGCCTGCGTATTGAGCTCCTTTGGCCTTGTTCGGTGGTCGCAGATTTATGGGCGAGGGTCGCATAGATGAAGTATCTCCTCGTCCTTGCTGATGAACTCTTCACCTCGTCGTTCTGCGCAGTCTCAGTTGTTTCCCTGGGCCCTGGCCAAACCGCCAGGTCAGTTTGTGCTGGAATCTAGGATGATTTGTTGCTGGAACATACAACTTCAAGGACCATAAGAAACTTCTCTTTGGGCTAGGAGATAATCGCCTAGCAACATTATCAGCACCTGGTATGTCTTGTTCCAACGGTCCCATACGCCTCCCCTTGTTTTTGCGCAGGCCTCACACCATCAGTCTAAGATTGTTTAGACTCCCTGTCTCACTTAAGGCACATGAAGAGCACCCACCTCCTGCACGGCTCTGCCTGCTCGGCTCCCTCCCTTCCCTTCTCCTCCTCCTCACACCCCCAGGGCCTTGCCTGTTAGCCCCGTGTTGGGGTTTGAGCCCCGAGGGCACCTGAGCCCCCCCAGACCCTCCCTCGCCCCTTCCTCCTCAGGGGGAGGACTCCTCACACTCCTCCCCTGCTCCGCCCTGGGCTCCCTCCCACGGGAGACAGTCCTCCACGATCTTCCTCCCACCTGGGTCCCTCCCAGGGGCTCTGGGGGGGCATCTGCTCCCCCGTGGGGCTCCACGGGTGCAGGGCACTCTCTGCTCAGAGCACCTGCGGGGTCCTGCCCTCCTTCCTCTCCCTCACTGTCGGCAGAGGTATTTCCCTCCTAATCTCCTTTTTCGCCTCCTCCTCCTCCCAACCTCGCCTGTTTCAATCCCTTACTTTAGGGGCAAGGCCGCTGCCGGCAATTAGCTCGGCTTTGACCAGAGCTGGGTCCAACATGTGCCCGGGGGGAGCTTTGAGCATCAACTCCAGGCGCCCCCCCTGTACCCCCTCTGCTGCTCCCAGCCCCTCCACACACAAACCAGCACAACAGGGTGCAGCCGGGTGGGTGCTGAGCCCCGGGCAGGGGGTGCTGAGCACCCCGAGAGGCGGCAGCAGGTCCCCTGGGGGCGCCGGGATGCGGATTCTCCATCCCTCAGGGAAATCCCTGCAGGGAAGGGGGGGCTGTGCGGGCAGGATACACCCCCCGGCCCAGGATGACCCGGGTGTGCACAGGGGTGGAAGGAGATGCGGGTGGGGGCACACGTCTGCCCATCCGACCCCTCGCCCTCCCCTGCCTTTGTCCTCCCCAGCCCCCACCCTCCTCTTTTGCACCCCAGACCAGCCCCCGCCCTTCTTCCCACATTCACCCCCCCAAACCTCACCCCCCGGCAGCACCAGGGCTGGGATGTCTTCAGGAAATTCTCTGCTCTGCTCGTTCCCAGCTCGGGAATAGACCAATGCCAGGGTCAGGCGCGGCTGGAAGAGTGTTGGGACAAGAGAAGGGACCCGGGGCTAAGGGGGGGGTCACCCCGGCTTTGCATAACCAAGGGATGTCTGGCTAACGACTCTGCCCTGGAGGGGGGAGAGAAGGGAGGGGAGGGGAACATCCTGCCCCCGAGGGCAGAGAGGCTGGAGGAGGCTCGGAGAAGCAGGACGCCCTCGGGCCAGGAATAGCTCTGGGGTCGGGTCCCCTCAGCCGCCTGCTTGCGTCCCCCCTCCCCATCTCCTGTGCACCCCCAAATCTCTCCACGCTGCAACAAACGGGACACAACTCTGAAACCCGGTGGGAGCAAAATCCAATTTATTTGACACAAACTTCAGAAAAAACCCGTGTTTCTTTGATTTCCTGTAGGGGACGGACTCACCCCCTGGGTCTGTGTGTATCCATCTACGTCTGCGTGCACCTACCTAAGGACTGGAGCACCCCATACCTCCATTTTGACTGCAGGGACCTGCATGGATTTTTGCTTCCGCCAAGACTTTTTGCCGTAATTTCCTGCACTGCCCACGGGCACCTCCTCCAAGGGGGCCTCTGGTGGACAAGACACCCGGTGCCCACGCTGAATGACTGCCCGCAGAACAGGCACGGGTGGGAGCTCTCCTGTGCGGGGAGACAGTCGTGCGTGGCGAGGTGGGAGCTGCTCAGGAAGGGTGAAGCTCTCCCCACCCTCCAGGCACTTGTACGGTCTCTCTCCCTTCTGGGCCCTGTGCTGGGAGATGAGGCTGGAGAAGTCCTTGCAGGTCTTCCCGCCATCTGGGCCCTTGTGGGGTCGTTCTCCCGGGTGATTTCTTTGGTGACGTCTCCTGCTGTTACTCCCGCGGAAGATCTTCCCACCCTCGGGGCATTTAGGGGTCCCCCGCGTGGCGCGGGCCACCGGCTTGCTGGTGGCTGGGTGGGTGTTCTTCACGCCCTCCCCTTGTCCCGGCGGTGTCTGCTCCTCCTTGCTCTCCAACTCCTCCTCCAGCACCGGGGGTGCTTGTCCTGGCTCCAGCTGGGGGCTCGGTGCCTGCAGGAGAGAAATCCATTGCACTCAGCCATCCCCACCCACAGCTCCCCCAGGGCCTGCGACATCTCACGCTAAACCCCCCCGGGAGGACTCACCCTGGTGAAGGGCTGCCTGATGCCTCCTGAGGTCACTTAACTGATGGAAGGTCATCTCACACAGCGAGCAGGTGTACGGTCTCTCTCCGCTGTGGATGCATTTGTGGGTTCTGACGTTCGACACAAAGAAGTTCTTCCCACACGTGGTGCAGATAAAGGGCTTCTCCTTGGTGTGTGTCCTCCAGTGACACCGAAGGTGTGTTCTCTGCGTGAAGCTCTTCCCACAATCCTGGCACTTGAAGGGCTTCTCTCCTGTGTGGATCCGTTGGTGACGAACCAGTTTGCTCCCCCAGGTGAAGACTTTCCCACAGTGCTCACACTTGTAATCCTTCCCTCTGGAGCTGCTCTGTGGTTGGCTTGTAACTTTCTGAAGGGTTTCACCATTTTTACTGCTGAAAGAGCATTTTCGGGGTTCCCTCGTTCCGCGGCTCCCTTGCGTATCCCAGGGCTGCTGTTGGCCATCGTGCTCCACGGCCACCGCGGGGCTCTGGGGCTCCTCTTGGGGCCCTTGCAGCATCCCCCTCTGCTCTGCCCTGGGCTGGCACTGCTCCTCCTTCTGCTCGGCTGTCCCAGCGCCTGGGGGGGACCAAAGGGGCTCAGCTGGGGGCTCTTAAGGCACATGAAGAGCACCCACCTCCTCCAGCAGCTCCCACCCAGACCAGTATCACCCAGTACGGTGCTGCCAGATGCTGGAGCCCTTGTACCATTGGTGTATGTGTAAAGACACGGGGGCTCTGTGTGCGTGTGTGTGTGTGTGCCCCCTCCTACCAATCCACCTCTTTCTCCCTCATCCTTCCTCTTCCTCCTCCTCCTCCTCTGCCCCAACTCTCCCTCTTATTCATCTGCGATGCCTGGTGATGGAGATGGGGCAGGTCGGGATGGGGCAGGGTTGGGCTCTTGGCTGCTCCCACCCACTGGGGGTGAACCCGGGAAGGGGAAAAGAAGAGGAAAAGTGAGAAAAGCTGTGGGTGGAGGTAAAACCAGTTCAATAGGAGGGGACAGATAGACAGGAAAAGTGCAAAGGCCCTCACTGACCCCCACCCATGGGGAGATGGATGCCCAGCCCGGTCCTGACCAAAATCTGGAAACCCCCACCCTCCAACCCCCTCCTCTCCATTTTATTGCTGAGCAAGACTCGATACAGGGTTAAGCCTCTCCTGAGCACTCACCATTGTGGATGGATCGCTGATGCCTCTTGAGATATGACGTTGACCGAAATCCCTTCCCGCAGTGGGAGCAGGGGAATGGTCTCTCTCCCGTGTGGATGCGATGGTGGATGGTGACATCTGACTTATAGGAAAAATGTTTCCCACACGTGGGGCAGGGAAAGGGCTTCTCCTTGGTGTGTGTCCTTTGGTGACTGTGGAGGTGTGCTCTCTGCGTGAAGTTCCTCCCACAGTCCCAGCACTTGTAGGGCTTCTCTCCCGTGTGGGTCCGTTTGTGATAGGTCAGTTTGCTCTGGCAGGTGAAGACCTTCCCACAGTGCTCACACTTGTGCTGCTTCCCTCTGGAGATACTCCGTGGTTGGGTTGTGTCTTCTGGAGGGTCTTCACCACACGGCCCTTGCAGCATCCCCCTCTGCTCTGCCCTGGGCTGGCACTGCTCCTCCTTCTGCTCGGCTGTCCCAGCGCCTGGGGGGGACCAAAGGGGCTCAGCTGGGGGCTCTTAAGGCACATGAAGAGCACCCACCTCCTCCAGCAGCTCCCGCCCAGACCAGTATCCCCCAGTACGGTGCTGCCACCTGCTGCAGCCTTGTACCATTGGTGTGTGTGTAAAGACACAGGGGGTCTCTGTGTGTGTGTGTGTGTGTCTCTGTGTGTCCCCTCCTACCAATCCGCCTCTTTCTCCCTCATCCTTCCTCTTCCTGCTCCTCCTCCTCACCCAACTCTCCCTCTTCTTCACCGTGGACCAGCGCCCACCATTGCTCCCCACGTTCACCCCCCCAAAGCTTGCTCCCCCCTGCGATGGCTGGGGATGGAGATGGGGCAGGTCGGGATGGGGCAGGGTTGGGCTCTTGGCTGCTCCCACCCTCTGGGGGTGAACCCGGGAAGGGGAAAAGAAGAGGAAAAGTGAGAAAAGCTGTGGGTGGAGGTAAAACCAGTTCAATAGGAGGGGACAGATAGACAGGAAAAGTGCAAAGGCCATCACTGACCCCCACCCATGGGGAGATGGATGCCCAGCCAGGTCCTGACCAAAACCTGGAAACCCCCACCCTCCAACACCCTCCTCTCCATTTTATTGCTGAGCAAGACTTGATAAAGGTTTAAGCCTCTACAGAGGACTCACCATTCTGGACGGATTCCTGATGGCTCCTGAGATGAGACTTTGCCCGGAATGTCTTCCCGCAGTGGGAGCAGGGGAACGGTCTCTCTCCCGTGTGGATGCGTTGGTGGATGGTGACATTTGACTTACAGGAGAAGCGTTTCCCACACGTGGGGCAGGGAAAGGGCCTCTCCTTGGTGTGTGTCCACCGGTGACGCTGGAGGCTTGCTCTCTGCGTGAAGCTCCTCCCACAGTCCCAGCACTTGAAGGGCTTCTCTCCCGTGTGGGTCCGTCGGTGATGATACAGGCTACTCTGCCAGGTGAAGACCTTCCCACAGTGCTCACACTTGTACTCCTTCCTTCTGGACATACTCCGTATTTGGGTTGTGACTTCTTGAGGGTCTTCACCGTACGTCCCTTTGAAAGAGCATTTTCGGGGTTCCCCCGTTCCGCAGCTCCCTTGCGTATCCCGGGGCTGCTGTTGGCCATCGTGCTCCACGGCCACCGCGGGGCTCTGGGGCTCCTCTTGGGGCCCTTGCAGCATCCCCCTCTGCTCTGCCCTGGGCTGGCACTGCTCCTCCTTCTGCTCGGCTGTCCCAGCGCCTGGGGGGGACCAAAGGGGCTCAGCTGGGGGCTCTTAAGGCACATGAAGAGCAGCCACCTCCTCCAGCAGCTCCCACACAGACCAGTATCACCCAGTATGGTGCTGCCAGCTGCTGCAGCCCTTGTGCCATCGGTGTGTGTGTAAAGACACAGGGGCTCTGTGTCTGTGTGCGCGTGTGTGTGTGCGCACATGGGTGTGCACATGCAGGTGTGGGGGCTGTGTTTGTGTGTGCACCAGCCTGTGAGGAGATGGGGGTGCCCGGGCAGAGTTACCCATAGCTCTGTGTGTGTGTGTGTGTGTGTGTGTGTGTGTGTGTCCCCTCCTACCAATCTGCCTCTTTCTCCCTCATCCATCCTCTTCCTGCTCCTCCTCCTCACCCAACTCTCCCTCTTCTCCACCGTGGACCCGTGCCCACCATTGCTCCCCACGTTCACCCCCCCAAAACTTTCCTCCCCCTGCGATGGCTGGGGATGGAGATGGGGCAGGTCGGGATGGGGCAGGGTTGGGCTCTTGGCTGCTCCCACCCTCTGGGGGTGAACCCGGGAAGGTGAAAAGAAGAGGAAAAGTGAGAAAAGCTGTGGGTGGAGGTAAAACCAGTTCAATAGGAGGGGACAGATAGACAGGAGAAGTGCAAAGGCCATCACTGACCCCACCCTTGGGGAGATGGATGCCCAGCCAGGTCCTGACCAAAATCTGGAAACCCCCACCCTCCAACCCCCTCCTCTCCATTTTATTGCTGAGCAAGACTCGATACAGGGTTAAGCCTCTACAGAGGACTCACCATTGTGGACAGATTCCTGATGGCTCCTGAGATATGACATTGCCCGGAATCTCTTCCCGCAGTGGGAGCAGGGGAACGGTCTCTCTCCCGTGTGGATGCGATGGTGGATGGTGACTTTTGTCCTGCAGGGGAAGCGTTTCCCACACGTGGGGCAGGGAAAGGGCTTCTCCTTGGTGTGTGTCCACTGGTGACGCTGGAGGTTTGCTCTCTGCGTGAAGCTCCTCCCACAATCCCAGCACTTGAAGGGCTTCTCTCCCGTGTGGGTCCGTCGGTGATAGGTCAGGCTACTCTTCCAGGTGAAGACCTTCCCACAGTGCTCACACTTGTGCTGCTTCCCTCTGGAGATACTCCGTGGTTGGGTTGTGTCTTCTGGAGGGTCTTCACCACTTGGCCCTTGCAGCATCCCCCTCTGCTCTGCCCTGGGCTGGCACTGCTCCTCCTTCTGCTCGGCTGTCCCAGCGCCTGGGGGGGACCAAAGGGGCTCAGCTGGGGGCTCTTAAGGCACATGAAGAGCACCCATCTCCTCCAGCAGCTCCCACTCAGACCAGTAACACCCAGTACGGTGCTGTGAGCTGCTGCAGCCCTTGTGCCATCGGTGTGTGTGTATAGACATGGGGGCTCTGTGTGTGTGTGTGTGTGTGTGTGTGTGTGTGTCTGTGTGTCACCTCATACCAATCCGCCTCTTTCTCCCTCATCCTTCCTCTTCCTGGTCCTCATCCTCCCCCAACTCTCCCTCTTCTCCACCATGGACCAGCGCCCACCATTGCTCCCCACGTTCACCCCCCCAAAACTTTCCTCCCCCTGCGATGGCTGGGGATGGAGATGGGGCAGGTCGGGATGGGGCAGGGTTGGGCTCTTGGCTGCTCCCACCCTCTGGGGGTGAACCCAGGAAGGTGAAAAGAAGAGGAAAAGTGAGAAAAGCTGTGGGTGGAGGTAAAACCAGTTCAATAGGAGGGGACAGATAGACAGGAAAAGTGCAAAGGCCCTCACTGACCCCCACCCATGGGGAGATGGATGCCCAGCCAGGTCCTGACCAAAACCTGGAAACCCCCACCCTCCAACACCCTCCTCTCCATTTTATTGCTGAGCAAGACTCGATACAGGGTTAAGCCTCCACTGAGGACTCACCATTGTGGATGGATTCCTGATGGCTCCTGAGATGAGACTTTGCCCGGAATGTCTTCCCGCAGTGGGAGCAGGGGAACGGTCTCTCTCCCGTGTGGATGCGATGGTGGATGGTGACATCTGACTTACGGGAGAAGCGTTTCCCACACGTGGGGCAGGGAAAGGGCTTCTCCTTGGTGTGTGTCCACCGGTGACGCTGGAGGCTTGCTCTCTGCGTGAAGCTCCTCCCACAAACCCAGCACTTGTAGGGCTTCTCGCCCGTGTGGGTCCGTAGGTGATAGGTCAGGTTGTACTTGGAGACGAACAACTTCCCACAGTGCTCACACTTGACCTTCTCGTTTCTGGAGCGACTGCGTAGTTGGGTTGTGTCTTCTTGAGGGTCTTCACCGTACGTCCCTTTGAAAGAGCATTTTCGGGGTTCCCCCGTTCCGCGGCTCCCTTGCGGATCCCGGGGCTGCTGTTGGCCATCGTGCTCCACGGCCACCGCGGGGCTCTGGGGCTCCTCTTGGGGCCCTTGCAGCATCCCCCTCTGCTCTGCCCTGGGCTGGCACTGCTCCTCCTTCTGCTCGGCTGTCCCAGCGCCTGGGGGGGACCAAAGGGGCTCAGCTGGGGGCTCTTAAGGCACATGAAGAGCACCCACCTCCTGCATGGCTCTGCCTGCTCGGCTCCCTCCCTTCCCTTCTCCTCCTCCTCACACCCCCAGGGCCTTGCCTGTTAGCCCCGTGTTGGGGTTTGAGCCCCGAGGGCACCTGAGCCCCACCCAGACCCTCCCTCGCCCCTTCCTCCTCAGGGGGAGGACTCCTCACACTCCTCCCCTGCTCCGCCCTGGGCTCCCTCCCACGGGAGACAGTCCTCCACGATCTTCCTCCCACCTGGGTCCCTCCCAGGGGCTCTGGGGCGGCATCTGCTCCCCCGTGGGGCTCCACGGGTGCAGGGCACTCTCTGCTCAGAGCACCTCCCGCCTCCTGCCGGCCTTCCTCTCCCTCCCCGTTAGCAGAGGTATTTCCCTCCACCCTCGTGCCCTTCCTGCTCCTCCCATGTTCCCCTTTGTAAATACCTTCTCCCAGGTTACTCCACCATCGGGAATCGGCTCGGCCTTTGCCAGAGTCGAGTGCAACTTGGAGCCAGGGGAGATTCTGGAACTTTATCACAGGAGACCCCACTGTAGCCCCCTCCCACACTCCAAAGGGTGCAGCCGGGTGGGTGCTGAGCCCCGGGCAGGGGTGCTGAGCACCCCAGAGGCGCGAGCAGCAGGTTGCGGTGCTGAGGGAAGCTGCTCAGCCTCTGGCAGCAGACCGAGCCCAACGGGTTGCTCGGGAAAGGGCTCCTTCAGGCTTCCCCCATGACGCGGGCTCTGAGGATGCTCCAGATTCCTGCCTGTTCCCTGCCTGTGCCCTGCCTGCGGTGCACAAGTGTGCGAGGAGATGGCGGTGCAAGTCCTGGGACGACCATGGAGGTTGGGGGTGCGCTTGTGTGTCTGTCCCTGTTCCTGCTCATGCTCTTCCTCCATCCCTCCCCCCCCATACTGGGCCAGCACCCACCCTTGGTCACCACTTTCAGGCTCCCCCAGGCTCCCCCCACCCCCAATCAGGGTCGGGGATGGAGATGGGGCAGGTCGGGATGGGGCAGGGTTGGGCTCTTGGCTGCTCCTACATGCTGTGCATGAACCCGGGAGGGGGAATAGGAAAAGTGAGAAAAGCTGTGGGTGGAGGTAAAACCAGTTCAATAGGAGGGGACAGATAGACAGGAAAAGTGCAAAGGCCCTCACTGACCCCACCCATGGGGAGATGGATGCCCAGCCAGGTCCTGACCAAAACCTGGAAACCCCCACCCTCCAACCCCCTCCTCTCCATTTTATTGCTGAGCAAGACTCGATACAGGGTTAAGCCTCTCCTGAGCACTCACCATTGTGGATGGATCGCTGATGCCTCCTGAGGGCACACTTTACCTGGAATCTCTTCCCACACTGGGAGCAGGGGAACGGTCTCTCTCCCGTGTGGATGCGATGGTGGATGGTGACTTTCGTCCTGCAGGAGAAGCGTTTCCCACACGTGGGGCAGGGAAAGGGCTTCTCCTTGGTGTGTGTCCTCTGGTGACTCTGGAGGTTTCCTCTCAGTGTGAAGGCTCTCCCGCAATCCTGGCACTTGTAGGGCTTCTCGCCCGTGTGGATCCGTCGGTGATGGTACAGGCTACTCTGCCAGGTGAAGACCTTCCCACAGTGCTCACACCTGTGCTCCTTCTGTCTTGAGTTCCTCGGTGGTTGGGTTGTGTCTTCTTGAGGGTCCTCACCGTACGTCCCTTTGAAAGAGCATTTTCGGGGTTCCCCCGTTCCGCGGCTCCCTTGCGTATCCCGGGGCTGCTGTTGGCCATCGTGCTCCACGGCCACCGCGGGGCTCTGGGGCTCCTCTTGGGGCCCTTGCAGCATCCCCCTCTGCTCTGCCCTGGGCTGGCACTGCTCCTCCTTCTGCTCGGCTGTCCCAGCGCCTGGGGGGGACCAAAGGGGCTCAGCTGGGGGCTCTTAAGGCACATGAAGAGCACCCACCTCCTGCATGGCTCTGCCTGCTCGGCTCCCTCCCTTCCCTTCTCCTCCTCCTCACACCCCCAGGGCCTTGCCCGTTATCCCCGTGTTGGGGTTTGAGCCCCGAGGGCAACTGAGCCCCCCAAGACCCTCCCTCGCCCCTTCCTCCTCAGGGGGAGGACTCCTCACACTCCTCCCCTGCTCCGCCCTGGGCTCCCTCCCACGGGAGACAGTCCTCCACGATCTTCCTCCCACC
Organism: Athene noctua; assembly: GCF_965140245.1. Lineage (NCBI taxonomy): Eukaryota > Metazoa > Chordata > Aves > Strigiformes > Strigidae > Athene > Athene noctua. The sequence goes on from NC_134070.1 coordinate 822,585, forward strand.
TGGGTCCCTCCCAGGGGCTATGGGGGGGCATCTGCTCCCCCGTGGGGCTCCACGGGTGCAGGGCACTCTCTGCTCAGGGCACCTCCCGCCTCGGGTCGTCCTTCCTCTTCCTCGCTGGTCGCAGAGCTATTTCCCTTCCCTCCCACAGCACTCTTCCTCCTCCTCTTCCTCCTCCCTTTTCTCCTCCTCCTCCTCCTCCCATCCTCCCCTGGTTCAATCCCTTATCTCAGAACTCGCCGCCGCCAATTGGCTCGGCCTTGGCCAGGGGCGGGTCCGACCTGGAGCCGCGGGAGCTTTGAGCATCTTCTCGCAGGAGCCCCCCCTGTCCCCCCTCCGCCGCTCCCAGCCCCTCCACACACAAACCAGCACAACAGGGTGCAGCCGGGTGGGTGCTGAGCCCCGGGCAGGGGGTGCTGAGCACCCCGAGAGGCGGCAGCAGGTCCCCTGGGGGCGCCGGGATGCGGATTCTCCATCCCTCAGGGAAATCCCTGCAGGGAAGGGGGGGCTGTGGGGGCAGGATACACCCCCCGGCCCAGGATGACCCGGGTGTGCACAGGGGTGGAAGGAGATGCGGGTGGGGGCACACGTCTGCCCATCCGACCCCTCGCCCTCCCCTGCCTTTGTCCTCCCCAGCCCCCACCCTCCTCTTTTGCACCCCAGACCAGCCCCCGCCCTTCTTCCCACATTCACCCCCCCAAACCTCACCCCCCGGCAGCACCAGGGCTGGGATGTCTTCAGGAAATTCTCTGCTCTGCTCGTTCCCAGCTCGGGAATAGACCAATGCCAGGGTCAGGCGCGGCTGGAAGAGTGTTGGGACAAGAGAAGGGACCCGGGGGTAAGGGGGGGGTCACCCCGGCTTTGCATAACCAAGGGATGTCTGGCTAACGACTCTGCCCTGGAGGGGGGAGAGAAGGGAGGGGAGGGGAACATCCTGCCCCCGAGGGCAGAGAGGCTGGAGGAGGCTCGGAGAAGCAGGACGCCCTCGGGCCAGGAATAGCTCTGGGGTCGGGTCCCCTCAGCCGCCTGCTTGCGTCCCCCCTCCCCATCTCCTGTGCACCCCCAAATCTCTCCACGCTGCAACAAACGGGACACAACTCTGAAACCCGGTGGGAGCAAAATCCAATTTATTTGATAGAAACTTTAAAAAAAAAGAAATAGTTATTTATTTGATTTCCTGTATGGGACAGACTCACCCCCTGGATCTGCGTGCACCCACCTAAGGACAGGAGCATCCCATACCTCCATTTTGACTGCAGGGACCTGCATGGATTTTTGCTTCCGCCAAGACTTTTTGCCGTAATTTCCTGCACTGCCCGCGGGCACCTCCTCCAAGGGGGCCTCTGGTGGACAAGACACCCGGTGCCCACGCTGAATGACTGCCCGCAGAACAGGCACGGGTGGGAGCTCTCCTGTGCGGGGAGACAGTCGTGCGTGGCGAGGTGGGAGCTGCTCAGGAAGGGTGAAGCTCTCCCCACCCTCCAGGCACTTGTACGGTCTCTCTCCCTTCTGGGCCCTGTGCTGGGAGATGAGGCTGGAGAAGTCCTTGCAGGTCTTCCCGCCATCTGGGCCCTTGTGGGGTCGTTCTCCCGGGTGATTTCTTTGGTGACGTCTCCTGCTGTTACTCCCGCGGAAGATCTTCCCACCCTCGGGGCAGTTAGAGGTCCCCCGCGTGGCGCGGGCCACCGGCTTGCTGGTGGCTGGGTGGGTGTTCTTCACGCCCTCCCCTTGTCCCGGCGGTGTCTGCTCCTCCTTGCTCTCCAACTCCTCCTCCAGCACCGGGGGTGCTTGTCCTGGCTCCAGCTGGGGGCTCGGTGCCTGCAGGAGAGAAATCCATTGCACTCAGCCATCCCCACCCACAGCTCCCCCAGGGCCTGCGACATTTCACACTAAACCCCCCCCCCCCGGGAGGACTCACTGTGGTGAAGGGCTGCCTGATGACTCCTGAGGTGACACTTTATCCGGAATTTCTTGTCACAGTGCGAGCAGGCGAACATTCTTTCTTGTGTGTGGATGCGTTGGTGTATCCTGACTTTTGAGATAGAGTAGAAGAGTTTCCCACATGTGGTGCAGGGATAGGGCTTCTCCTCGGTGTGTGTCCTCCGGTGAATCTGGAGGTACCAGTTATCACTGAAGCTCTTCCCACACTCCTGGCACTTGAAGGGCTTCTCTCCCGTGTGGGTCCGTCGGTGACGGGTCACAGAGTGCTGCCTGCTGAAGAATTTCCCACAGTCCTCACACTTGTACTCCTTCCTTCTGGCGCTACTCTGTGGTGGGCTTGTCACTTCCTGAAGGTTTTCACCATTGTTACTGCTGGAAGAGCATTTCTGGGGTTCCCCCGTTCCGCGGCTCCCTTGCGTATCCCGGGGCTGCTGTTGGCCATCGTGCTCCACGGCCACCGCGGGGCTCTGGGGCTCCTCTTGGGGCCCTTGCAGCATCCCCCTCTGCTCTGCCCTGGGCTGGCACTGCTCCTCCTTCTGCTCGGCTGTCCCAGCGCCTGGGGGGGACCAAAGGGGCTCAGCTGGGGGCTCTTAAGGCACATGAAGAGCACCCACCTCCTCCAGCAGCTCCCGCGCAGACCAGTATCCCCCAGTACGGTGCTGCCAGATGCTGGAGCCCTTGTGCCATTGGTGTGTGTGTGTATAGACAAGGGGGCTCTGTGTCTGTGTGCATCTGTGTGTCCCCTCCTACCAATCCGCCTCTTTCTCCCTCATCCTTCCTCTTCCTGCTCCTCCTCCTCACCCAACTCTCCCTCTTCTCCACCGTGGACCAGTGCCCACCATTGCTCCTCACGTTCACCCACGCTAAACTCCCCCCCCCCCCCCCCCCCGCGATGGCTGGTGATGGAGATGGGGCAGGTCGGGATGGGGCAGGGTTGGGCTCTTGGTTGCGCCCACCCACTGGGGGTGAACCTTGGAAGGGGTAAAGAAGAGGAAAAGTGAGAAAAGCTGTGGGTGGAGGTAAAACCAGTTCAATAGGAGGGGACAGATAGACAGGAAAAGTGCAAAGGCCCTCACTGACCCCACCCATGGGGAGATGGATGCCCAGCCAGGTCCTGACCAAAATCTGGAAACCCCCACGCTCCAACCCCCTCCTCTCCATTTTATTGCTGAGCAAGACTCGATACAGGGTTAAGCCTCTCCTGAGCACTCACCATTGTGGATGGATCGCTGATGCCTCCTGAGATATGACATTGCCCGGAATCTCTTCCCGCAGTGGGAGCAGGGGAACGGTTTCTCTCCCGTGTGGATGCGATGGTGGGTGATGACAGTTGACTTACGGGAGAAGCCTTTTCCACACGTGGGGCAGGGAAAGGGCTTCTCCTGGGTGTGTCTCCTCTGGTGATGCTGAAGGTGTACTCTCTGCGTGAATCCCCTCCCACAATCCCAGCACTTGTAGGGCTTCTCTCCCGTGTGACTCCGTAGGTGAGAGATCAGGCTGCTCTGCCAGGTGAAGACCTTCCCACAGACCTCACACGTGACCTTCTTTTTTCTGGAGCGACTCCGTGGTTGGGTTGTGTCTTTTTGTGGGTCTTCGCCGTACGTCCCTTTGAAAGAGCATTTTCGGGGTTCCCCCGTTCCGCGGCTCCCTTGCGGATCCCGGGGCTGCTGTTGGCCATCGTGCTCCACGGCCACCGCGGGGCTCTGGGGCTCCTCTTGGGGCCCTTGCAGCATCCCCCTCTGCTCTGCCCTGGGCTGGCACTGCTCCTCCTTCTGCTCGGCTGTCCCAGCGCCTGGGGGGGACCAAAGGGGCTCAGCTGGGGGCTCTTAAGGCACATGAAGAGCACCCACCTCCTGCATGGCTCTGCCTGCTCTGCTCCCTCCCTTCCCTTCTCCTCCTCCTCACACCCCCAGGGCCTTGCCCGGTAACGTCTGTTGGGCTTTGAGCCCCGGGGGCACCTGAGCCCCACCCAGATATTCCTCCCGCCTTCCCCCACAGCGATGGGGAGGAAAAAATTAAACCAAAGGCCAGGGGGGATCCAGAAAAGGAGGTGATGGGGGCATGGGACTCCCCCGTTATGGTCTGGGGCAGCAGAGAGACTCCATCGGGGAGGAAGAAAGAACAGCAATGGCATTTGAACCCCCCACCCCCGATGTACCAATCCGGCAGAGCAGGACAGTGAGAAATACAACCACATCTCCAAAGCCCTTCCCCCCAGCCCTCCTGCCCGGGCTCAGCTTTGCTCCCCATTTCTCTCCCTGCTCCCCCCCCGGCGCAGGGGGCAGGGATGGGGCTTGGGGTCACTCCATCACCCCTTGTCTCTGCCGCCCCTTCCTCCTCAGGGGGAGGACTCCTCACACTCCTCCCCTGCTCCGCCCTGGGCTCCCTCCCACGGGAGACAGTCCTCCACGATCTTCCTCCCACCTGGGTCCCTCCCAGGGGCTCTGGGGGGGCATCTGCTCCCCCGTGGGGCTCCACGGGTGCAGGGCACTCTCTGCTCAGAGCACCTGCGGGGTCCTGCCCTCCTTCCTCTCCCTCACAGTCCTCAGAGGTATTTCCCTCCTAATCTCCTTTTTCGCCTCCTCCTCCTCCCAACCTCACCTGTTTCAATCCCTTATTTTAGGGGCAAGGCCGCTGCCGGCAATTAGCTCGGCTTTGAACAGAGCTGGGTCCAACATGTGCCCGGGGGGAGCTTTGAACATCAGCTCCATGCGCCCCCCCTGTCCCCCCTCCGCCGCTCCCAGTCCCTCCACACACAAACCAGCACAACAGGGTGCAGCCGGGTGGGTGCTGAGCCCCGGGCAGGGGGTGCTGAGCACCCCGAGAGGCGGCAGCAGGTCCCCTGGGGGCGCCGGGATGCGGATTCTCCATCCCTCAGGGAAATCCCTGCAGGGAAGGGGGGGCTGTGCGGGCAGGATACACCCCCCGGCCCAGGATGACCCGGGTGTGCACAGGGGTGGAAGGAGATGCGGGTGGGGGCACACGTCTGCCCATCCGACCCCTCGCCCTCCCCTTCCTTTGTCCTCCCCAGCCCCCACCCTCCTCTTTTGCACCCCAGACCAGCCCCCGCCCTTCTTCCCACATTCACCCCCCCAAACCTCACCCCCCGGCAGCACCAGGGCTGGGATGTCTTCAGGAAATTCTCTGCTCTGCTCGTTCCCAGCTCGGGAATAGACCAATGCCAGGGTCAGGCGCGGCTGGAAGAGTGTTGGGACAAGAGAAGGGACCCGGGGCTAAGGGGGGGGTCACCCCGGCTTTGCATAACCAAGGGATGTCTGGCTAACGACTCTGCCCTGGAGGGGGGAGAGAAGGGAGGGGAGGGGAACATCCTGCCCCCGAGGGCAGAGAGGCTGGAGGAGGCTCGGAGAAGCAGGACGCCCTCGGGCCAGGAATAGCTCTGGGGTCGGGTCCCCTCAGCCGCCTGCTTGCGTCCCCCCTCCCCATCTCCTGCGCACCCCCAAATCTCTCCACTCTGCAACAAACGGGACACAACTCTGAAACCCGGTGGGAGCAAAATCCAATTTATTTGACACAAACTTCAGAAAAAAAACCGTGTTTCTTTGATTTCCCGCAGGGGACGGACTCACCCCCTGGGTCTGCATGCACCCACCTAAGGACAGGAGCATCCCATACCTCCATTTTGACTGCAGGGACCTGCATGGATTTTTGCTTCCGCCAAGACTTTTTGCCGTAATTTCCTGCACTGCCCACGGGCACCTCCTCCAAGGGGGCCTCTGGTGGACAAGACACCCGGTGCCCACGCTGAATGACTGCCCGCAGAACAGGCACGGGTGGGAGCTCTCCTGTGCGGGGAGACAGTCGTGCGTGGCGAGGTGGGAGCTGCTCAGGAAGGGTGAAGCTCTCCCCACCCTCCAGGCACTTGTACGGTCTCTCTCCCTTCTGGGCCCTGTGCTGGGAGATGAGGCTGGAGAAGTCCTTGCAGGTCTTCCCGCCATCTGGGCCCTTGTGGGGTCGTTCTCCCGGGTGATTTCTCTGGTGACGTCTCCTGCTGTTACTCCCGCGGAAGATCTTCCCACCCTCGGGGCAGTTAGAGGTCCCCCGCGTGGCGCGGGCCACCGGCTTGCTGGTGGCTGGGTGGGTGTTCTTCACGCCCTCCCCTTGTCCCGGCGGTGTCTGCTCCTCTTGGCTCTAGCACTTCTTCCCCAGCTCCTGGCGTGCCTTTCTTGGCCCCAGCTGGTTTCTCTTGATTCCTGCAGGAGAAAGTCAAAGCCATTTGTTGTGGTTTGAGCCCACAGGGCAACTGAGCAGAACCCAGCCCTCCTGTCACCCCTTCCCCCAGGGCTGGGATGGAGAAGAGGAAGCAAAAGGCTGAGGAATGCAGATAAGAGCAGGGAGGGGTGGCTCCCCTGTTAAGGATTCTGGCTAAAGGAACATCACTTCATTGAACACACAAAGAGAAACAGCACTGAGCGGCAGAGTGGGACCCTGAGAAGTGTTAGCACATCGTGAACCCTCCCCACACCCCTCCCTTCTCCCTGGCTCAGTTTTCTTCCCCATCTCTCTGCCTCCCCCCAGCAGTGCAGGGGCAGGGGATGGGGGGTGCACTCAGTCCCACCCTTCTTCCTCCAGACGAGGGGGTGTCTCCTCTCCATTCTGCCCCTGTCCCACAGGGCTCCCCTCTCCTCCACAAACTTTCTCTGGCACTGACTCCATCCCATGGGCTGCAGCCCCCTGGGCTGCTCCGACTGGGTCACCCCCGCGTGTTTCGGTCCTCCCAGCGTCGAGCTACAACAGTGGGGGCTTCTTCTCCCCTCACAGTCCCAGCCTACTTTACGCGCAGTTGCCTCCTCATCTCTGGAGGCCCCCCCAGGCCACGGGTGGGACTGAGCTCCCCCGGTGACCTCCAAGGGCGGCAGAGGGGCAGCCCTGTCCTCTCACCAAGGGATATGGGGGGCTCTGCTCCGGCACCTTCTCCCTTCCTCTCCCCTTCCCTCCACTGACCTCGGTGCACGCAGACATGTCCATCTCCTAACTCCTCCTCAGTGTCCCCCAAAGCCCTTCCCATTTGCCCTCCTTAAATACGCTATCGCAGAGGCGCACCCATCGCCGTTAATGAGCTCGGCCTTGGCCAGAGGCGAGTCCCACTTGGAGGCAGCGGAGCTTTGAGCAGCTTCTCACAGCGACCATCGCTGTAGCCCCGTCACCCACCGCCAAAACCCCCCCAACACACAAACCCAGCACAGCATCGCCCCAACGGGACCTCCACAGCCAGGGATGGAGGGGAAACCCCAGAGTCTGTTGGGGTAACGCAAGCCGGGAAGACCCAGGAGGGGATTTGCAGTGAGGAGGATGGTGCAGAGAGGCCTCCGTGTCCACACACGAGCCTGGGAAATGTCCTTGGAGGCCATTTGCTATCGCCTGGACTGACTCAGGAACCCCCCTGCACCGAGGAGCTTCTTCCAGGGCAGCTCCATTCCTCAGAGCTCTCCAGTGCAACCTCCTGCTCCCAGCAGCACCATCCCCACCGCGAGTTCAACCCAACCTGGGGACAGAGCAAATCCATGCCCAGGGCCATCTCCCAGCCCCGCACTGCTGCCACGCTGGGAGCAGGAGTCCCAGCACAGCCCCACCACGTGCTTCTCCAGGCCATCGCCACCCACAGCTCCCCCAGGGCCTGGGATGTCTCATGCTAAAGCCCCCAGGACTCACCATGATGGACTTCTTTCTGATGCCTCCTCAGGTTACTTAAATGCCGGAAGGTCATCTCACACAGCGAGCAGGTGTACGGTCTCTCTCCGGTGTGGATGCATTTCTGGTTGCTGATGTTCGACTCAGAGAAGCGTTTCCCACACGTGGCACAGGGAAAGGGCTTCTCCTTGGTGTGTGTCCTCTGGTGACGCTGGAGGTTTCCTCTCTGTGTGAAGCCCCTCCCACAATCCTGACACTTGAAGGGCTTCTCTCCTGTGTGGGACCGTTGGTGACAAATCAGGGCGCTCCTATATGTGAAGACTTTCCCACAGTCCTCACACTTGTGCTTCTTCCCTATGGAGTTACTCCATTGTTGGCTTGTGTCTTCCTGAGAGTCTTCAGCGTACGTCCCTTTGAAAGAGCATTTTCGGGGTTCCCTCGTTCCGCGGCTCCCTTGCGTATCCCGGGGCTGCTGTTGGCCATCGTGCTCCACGGCCACCGCGGGGCTCTGGGGCTCCTCTTGGGGCCCTTGCAGCATCCCCCTCTGCTCTGCCCTGGGCTGGCACTGCTCCTCCTTCTGCTCGGCTGTCCCAGCGCCTGGGGGGGACCAAAGGGGCTCAGCTGGGGGCTCTTAAGGCACATGAAGAGCAGCCACCTCCTCCAGCAGCTCCCACCCAGACCAGTATCACCCAGTATGGTGCTCCCAGCTGCTGGAGCCATTCTAATGTTGGTGGGTCTATAAAGGCTTGGGGGCTCTTTGTGTGTATCTGTGTGTGTGTGTGCGTTCCCTGTTACTCATACTCCTCATCCTCCTTCATCCTTCCTCTTCCTGCTGGTTCTCCTTCTCCATACCTCCCATTTCTTCACCCTGGACCAGCACCTACCATTTGTCCCCAGTTTAACACTCTCCAAAACTCCTCACAGCCCTCTGAGTTGGGGATGGAGATGGGGCAGGTCAGGATAGGTGAGGGTTGGGCTCTTAGCTGCTCCCACCTGCTGTGGTTCAACCCGGGAAGGGGAAAAGAAGTGGTAAAGTAAGAAAACCCATGGGTTGAGGTGAAAAATATTTCCATAGGAGAGAGATAAACAGGAAAAATGCAAAGGCCCTCACTCACCCCTGCCCATGGGGGATGGATGCCCAGGCAGTTCCTGACAAATTCCCCAGCCCCAAAACCCCTATTTTCCATTTTAGTGCTGAGCAGAACATATTATGGGATTAAGCCGTCACGGAGGACTCACCATTGGGAAGGACTTCTTGATGCTTCCCGAGTTGATAACTCTGCTGGAAGCTCTTCCCGCAGTGGGAGCCATCGCACAGTCTCTCTCCTGTGCGGGTAAATTGGTGTTTGAGGAGGTTTGAGCGACAGGAGAAGCATTTCCCACATGTGGCGCAGAGATATGATTTCTCCTCCTTGTGTGTCCTCTGGTGACACCGCAGTTTCCATCTGTGCGTGAAGCTCTTCCCACACTCCTGGCACTTGAAGGGCTTCTCTCCAGAGTGGGTCCATTGGTGACGTGTCCGGTTGCTGCTGGTAGAGAAGAACTTCCCACAGTGCTCACACCTGTACAGCTTCTCTGTGGAGCTACTCTGTGTTTCGGTTTCATCTTCTGGAGGGTCTTCACCGTACGTCCCTTTGAAAGAGCATTTTCGGGGTTCCCTCGTTCCGCGGCTCCCTTGCGTATCCCGGGGCTGCTGTTGGCCATCGTGCTCCACGGCCACCGCGGGGCTCTGGGGCTCCTCTTGGGGCCCTTGCAGCATCCCCCTCTGCTCTGCCCTGGGCTGGCACTGCTCCTCCTTCTGCTCGGCTGTCCCAGCGCCTGGGGGGGACCAAAGGGGCTCAGCTGGGGGCTCTTAAGGCACATGAAGAGCACCCACCTCCTGCATGGCTCTGCCTGCTCGGCTCCCTCCCTTCCCTTCTCCTCCTCCTCACACCCCCAGGGCCTTGCCCCTTAGCACCATCTTGGGCTTCGAGCCCCGAGGGCACCTGAGCCCCCCCAGACCCTCCCTCGCCCCTTCCTCCTCAGGGGGAGGACTCCTCACACTCCTCCCCTGCTCCGCCCTGGGCTCCCTCCCACGGGAGACAGTCCTCCACGATCTTCCTCCCACCTGGGTCCCTCCCAGGGGCTCTGGGGCGGCATCTGCTTCCCCGTGGGGCTCCACGGGTGCAGGGCACTCTCTGCTCAGGGCACCTCCCGCCTCCTGCCGGCCTTCCTCTCCCTCCCTGTTAGCAGAGGTATTTCCCTCCACCCTCGTGCCCTTCCTGCTCCTCCCATGTTCCCCTTTGTAAATACCTTCTCCCAGGTTACTCCACCATCGGGAATCGGCTCGGCCTTTGCCAGAGTCGAGTGCAACTTGGAGCCAGGGGAGATTCTGGAACTTTATCACAGGAGACCCCACTGTAGCCCCCTCCCACACTCCAAAGGGTGCAGCCGGGTGGGTGCTGAGCCCCGGGCAGGGGTGCTGAGCGCCCCAGAGGCGCGAGCAGCAGGTTGCGGTGCTGAGGGAAGCTGCTCAGCCTCTGGCAGCAGACCGAGCCCAACGGGTTGCTCGGGAAAGGGCTCCTTCAGGCTTCCCCCATGACGCGGGCTCTGAGGATGCTCCAGATTCCTGCCTGTTCCCTGCCTGTGCCCTGCCTGCGGTGCACAAGTGTGCAAGGAGATGGCGGTGCAAGTCCTGGGACGACCATGGAGGTTGGGGGTGCGCTTGTGTGTCTGTCCCTGTTCCTGCTCATGCTCTTCCTCCATCCCTCCCCCCCCATACTGGGCCAGCACCCACCCTTGGTCACCACTTTCAGGCTCCCCCAGGCTCCCCCCACCCCCAATCAGGGTCGGGGATGGAGATGGGGCAGGTCGGGATGGGGCAGGGTTGGGCTCTTGGCTGCTCCTACACACTGTGGGTGAAACTGGGAAAGGGAAAGAGGAGAAAGAGAGAGAAAACCCATGGGTGGATGTAAAAAACTCATTCACAGGAGGATGCCAGAACTCACCCGTGTCCATAGCGAGATGGATGCCCAGGCAGTTCCTGACCAAAATCTGCCCAACCCAAACCCCTAAATCCCCTCCTCTCCATTTTATTGCTGAGGAAAATGTGATATGGGGTTAAGCGCCTCCCAAGAACTCACTGTTTTGATGAATTTGTTGATGCTCACCCGTCTCGAAGGTCTTCCCGCCGTGGGAGAAGGCGTTTGGGCTCTCTCCAGTGTGGCCGTGTTGATGCATGATGAGACTCGTCCTAAAGGAGAAACGTTTCCCACAAGTGCTGCAGAAATATGTCTTCTTCTTGGTGTGTGTCCTCTGATGATTCTGGAGGTGATCTCTCCGTCTGAAGCTCTTCCCACAATCCCGGCACTTGAAAGGCTTCACTCCCTTGTGGATCATTTGGTGAAGGGGCAGGCTTCTCTTCCAGCGAAAGACCTTCCCACACTGCTCACACTTGTATTCCTTCTTTCTGGAGATACTCCGTGGTTGGGTTGCACCTTCTTGGGGGTCTTCACCACACGTCCCTTTGAAAGAGCATTGTCGGGGTTCCCCCGTTCCGCGGCTCCCTTGCGTATCCCGGGGCTGCTGTTGGCCATCGTGCTCCACGGCCACCGCGGGGCTCTGGGGCTCCTCTTGGGGCCCTTGCAGCATCCCCCTCTGCTCTGCCCTGGGCTGGCACTGCTCCTCCTTCTGCTCGGCTGTCCCAGCGCCTGGGGGGGACCAAGGGGGCTCAGCTGGGGGCTCTTAAGGCACATGAAGAGCACCCACCTCCCGCATGGCTCTGCCTGCTCGGCTTCCTCCCTTCCCTTCTCCACTTTTCTCTCCAATTTCATTCCCCCAGAACTCCCCCATACCCGGGGATGGAGATGGGGCAGGTTGGGATGGGGCAGGGTTGGGCTCTCGGCTGCTCCCAGCCACTGGGGGTGAACACGGGAAGGGAAGGAAAAAGAACAGTGAGGAAACCTGTGGGTGGAGGTAACAATAATTTGACACTAGGAGGGTGGAAGAGGCCATCATTCGTCCCCCACTGTGGGAAGATGGATGCCCAGCCAGTCAGTGATCGAGATCTGGGCAAGAACTGCCCCAAACCCCTCCCACTGCATTTCATGGATGAGCACGATGGGATACAGGGTTAAGCCTCTCCAAGGACTCACCATTGTGGATGGATGCCTGATGCCTCCTGAGGATAGAAGGCTCCCTGAATGTCTTCCCGCAGTGGGCGCAGACGTACGGTCTCTCTGTTGTGTGGGTGCGTCTGTGGATAGTGAGGCTGGTGCTAAAGGAGAAGCGCTTCCCGCAAGTGGTGCAGAGATACGGCTTCTCCTTGGTGTGTGTCCTCTGGTGACTCTGGAGGTTTCCTCTTGTTGCAAAGCTTCTCCCACAATCCCAGCACTTGTAGGGCTTCTCTCCTGTGTGGGTCCGTAGGTGATAGGTCAGGTTGTACTTGGAGACTAACAACTTCCCACAGTGCTCACACTTGACCTTCTCCTCTTTGGAGCGACTCCGTGATTTGCTTGTGGCTTCCTGAGGGTCCTCACCGTACGTCCCTTTGAAAGAGCATTTTCGGGGTTCCCTCGTTCCGCGGCTCCCTTGCGTATCCCGGGGCTGCTGTTGGCCATCGTGCTCCACGGCCACCGCGGGGCTCTGGGGCTCCTCTTGGGGCCCTTGCAGCATCCCCCTCTGCTCTGCCCTGGGCTGGCACTGCTCCTCCTTCTGCTCGGCTGTCCCAGCGCCTGGGGGGGACCAAAGGGGCTCAGCTGGGGGCTCTTAAGGCACATGAAGAGCACCCACCTCCTGCACGGCTCTGCCTGCTCGGCTCCCTCCCTTCCCTTCTCCTCTTCCTCACATCCCCAGGGCCTTGCCCGTTATCCCCGTGTTGGGTTTTGAGCCCCGAGGGCAACTGGGCCCCCCAAGACCCTCCCTCGCCCCTTCCTCCTCAGGGGGAGGACTCCTCACACTCCTCCCCTGCTCCGCCCTGGGCTCCCTCCCACGGGAGACAGTCCTCCACGATCTTCCTCCCACCTGGGTCCCTCCCAGGGGCTCTGGGGGGGCATCTGCTCCCCCGTGGGGCTCCACGGGTGCAGGGCACTCTCTGCTCAGGGCACCTCCCGCCTCCTGCCGGCCTTCCTCTCCCTCGCTGGTTGCAGAGCTACTTCACTTCCACCTTCTTCTTCCTCTCATCCCCCCAATTTCTCCTTTTTAAACACCTTATCCCAGGGGCGCGGCCGCCGTCGCCAATCGGCTCGGCCTTGGCCAGGGGCGGGTCCGACCTGGAGCCGCGGGAGCTTTGAGCATCTTCTCGCAGGAGCCCCCCCTGTCCCCCCTCCGCCGCTCCCAGCCCCTGCACACCCAAACCAGCACAACAGGGTGCAGCCGGGTGGGTGCTGAGCCCCGGGCAGGGGGTGCTGAGCACCCCGAGAGGCGGCAGCAGGTCCCCTGGGGGCGCCGGGATGCGGATTCTCCATCCCTCAGGGAAATCCCTGCAGGGAAGGGGGGGCTGTGCGGGCAGGATACACCCCCCGGCCCAGGATGACCCGGGTGTGCACAGGGGTGGAAGGAGATGCGGGTGGGGGCACACGTCTGCCCATCCGACCCCTCGCCCTCCCCTGCCTTTGTCCTCCCCAGCCCCCACCCTCCTCTTTTGCACCCCAGACCAGCCCCCGCCCTTCTTCCCACATTCACCCCCCCAAACCTCACCCCCCGGCAGCACCAGGGCTGGGATGTCTTCAGGAAATTCTCTGCTCTGCTCGTTCCCAGCTCGGGAATAGACCAATGCCAGGGTCAGGCGCGGCTGGAAGAGTGTTGGGACAAGAGAAGGGACCCGGGGCTAAGGGGGGGGTCACCCCGGCTTTGCATAACCAAGGGATGTCTGGCTAACGACTCTGCCCTGGAGGGGGGAGAGAAGGGAGGGGAGGGGAACATCCTGCCCCCGAGGGCAGAGAGGCTGGAGGAGGCTCGGAGAAGCAGGACGCCCTCGGGCCAGGAATAGCTCTGGGGTCGGGTCCCCTCAGCCGCCTGCTTGCGTCCCCCCTCCCCATCTCCTGTGCACCCCCAAATCTCTCCACTCTGCAACAAACGGGACACAACTCTGAAACCCTGTGGGAGCAAAATCCAATGTATTTGACAGAAACTTCAGAAAAAAACCTTGTTTCTTTGATTTCCCGCAGGGTACGGACTCACCCCCTGGGTCTGCATGCACCCACCTAAGGACTGGAGCATCCCATACCTCCATTTTGACTGCAGGGACCTGCATGGATTTTTGCTTCCGCCAAGACTTTTTGCCGTAATTTCCTGCACTGCCCACGGGCACCTCCTCCAAGGGGGCCTCTGGTGGACAAGACACCCGGTGCCCACGCTGAATGACTGCCCGCAGAACAGGCACGGGTGGGAGCTCTCCTGTGCGGGGAGACAGTCGTGCGTGGCGAGGTGGGAGCTGCTCAGGAAGGGTGAAGCTCTCCCCACCCTCCCGGCACTTGTACGGTCTCTCTCCCTTCTGGGCCCTGTGCTGGGAGATGAGGCTGGAGAAGTCCTTGCAGGTCTTCCCGCCATCTGGGCCCTTGTGGGGTCGTTCTCCCGGGTGATTTCTTTGGTGACGTCTCCTGCTGTTACTCCCGCGGAAGATCTTCCCACCCTCGGGGCAGTTAGAGGTCCCCCGCGTGGCGCGGGCCGCCGGCTTGCTGGTGGCTGGGTGGGTGTTCTTCACGCCCTCCCCTTGTCCCGGCGGTGTCTGCTCCTCCTTGCTCTCCAACTCCTCCTCCAGCACCGGGGGTGCTTGTCCTGGCTCCAGCTGGGGGCTCGGTGCCTGCAGGAGAGAAATCCATTGCACTCAGCCATCGCCACCCACAGCTCCCCCAGGGCCTGCGACATCTCACGCTAAACCCGCCCGGGAGGACTCACCCTGGTGAAGGGCTGCCTGATGACTCCTGAGGTGACACTTTATCCGGAATTTCTTGTCACAGTGCGAGCAGGCGAACATTCTTTCTTGTGTGTGGATGCGTTGGTGTATCCTGACTTTTGAGATAGAGTAGAAGAGTTTCCCACATGTGGTGCAGGGATAGGGCTTCTCCTCGGTGTGTGTCCTCCGGTGAATCTGGAGGTACCAGCTATCACTGAAGCTCTTCCCACACTCCTGGCACTTGAAGGGCTTCTCTCCCGTGTGGGTCCGTCGGTGACGGGTCACAGAGTGCTGCCTGCTGAAGAATTTCCCACAGTCCTCACACTTGTACTCCTTCCTTCTGGAGCTGCTCTGTGGTGGGCTTGTCACTTCCTGAAGGTTTTCACCATTGTTACTGCTGGAAGAGCATTTCTGGGGTTCCCCCGTTCCGCGGCTCCCTTGCGTATCCCGGGGCTGCTGTTGGCCATCGTGCTCCACGGCCACCGCGGGGCTCTGGGGCTCCTCTTGGGGCCCTTGCAGCATCCCCCTCTGCTCTGCCCTGGGCTGGCACTGCTCCTCCTTCTGCTCGGCTGTCCCAGCGCCTGGGGGGGACCAAAGGGGCTCAGCTGGGGGCTCTTAAGGCACATGAAGAGCACCCACCTCCTCCAGCAGCTCCCGCCCAGACCAGTATCCCCCAGTACGGTGCTGCCAGATGCTGGAGCCCTTGTGCCATTGGTGTGTGTGTGTATAGACAAGGGGGCTCTGTGTCTGTGTGCATCTGTGTGTCTCCTCCTACCAATCCGCCTCTTTCTCCCTCATCCTTCCTCTTCCTGCTCCTCCTCCTCACCCAACTCTCCCTCTTCTCCACCGTGGACCAGTGCCCACCATTGCTCCTCACGTTCACCCACGCTAAACTCCCCCCCCCCCCCCCCCCTGCGATGGCTGGTGATGGAGATGGGGCAGGTCGGGATGGGGCAGGGTTGGGCTCTTGGCTGCTCCCACCCACTGGGGGTGAACCTTGGAAGGGGTAAAGAAGAGGAAAAGTGAGAAAAGCTGTGGGTGGAGGTAAAACCAGTTCAATAGGAGGGGACAGATAGACAGGAAAAGTGCAAAGGCCCTCACTGACCCCACCCATGGGGAGATGGATGCCCAGCCAGGTCCTGACCAAAATCTGGAAACCCCCACCCTCCAACCCCCTCCTCTCCATTTTATTGCTGAGCAAGACTCGATACAGGGTTAAGCCTCTCCTGAGGACTCACCATTGTGGATGGATCGCTGATGCCTCCTGAGATATGACATTGCCCGGAATCTCTTCCCGCAGTGGGAGCAGGGGAACGGTTTCTCTCCCGTGTGGATGCGATGGTGGGTGATGACAGTTGACTTACGGGAGAAGCCTTTTCCACACGTGGGGCAGGGAAAGGGCTTCTCCTGGGTGTGTCTCCTCTGGTGATGCTGAAGGTGTACTCTCTGCGTGAATCCCCTCCCACAATCCCAGCACTTGTAGGGCTTCTCTCCCGTGTGACTCCGTAGGTGAGAGATCAGGCTGCTCTGCCAGGTGAAGACCTTCCCACAGACCTCACACGTGACCTTCTTTTTTCTGGAGCGACTCCGTGGTTGGGTTGTGTCTTTTTGTGGGTCTTCACCGTACGTCCCTTTGAAAGAGCATTTTCGGGGTTCCCTCGTTCCGTGGCTCCCTTGCGTATCCCGGGGCTGCTGTTGGCCATCGTGCTCCACGGCCACCGCGGGGCTCTGGGGCTCCTCTTGGGGCCCTTGCAGCATCCCCCTCTGCTCTGCCCTGGGCTGGCACTGCTCCTCCTTCTGCTCGGCTGTCCCAGCGCCTGGGGGGGACCAAAGGGGCTCAGCTGGGGGCTCTTAAGGCACATGAAGAGCACCCACCTCCTGCATGGCTCTGCCTGCTCTGCTCCCGCCCTTCCCTTCTCCTCCTCCTCACACCCCCAGGGCCTTGCCCGGTAACGTCTGTTGGGCTTTGAGCCCCGGGGGCACCTGAGCCCCACCCAGATATTCCTCCCGCCTTCCCCCACAGCGATGGGGAGGAAAAAATTAAACCAAAGGCCAGGGGGGATCCAGAAAAGGAGGTGATGGGGGCATGGGACTCCCCCGTTATGGTCTGGGGCAGCAGAGAGACTCCATCGGGGAGGAAGAAAGAACAGCAATGGCATTTGAACCCCCCACCCCCGATGTACCAATCCGGCAGAGCAGGACAGTGAGAAATACAACCACATCTCCAAAGCCCTTCCCCCCAGCCCTCCTGCCCGGGCTCAGCTTTGCTCCCCATTTCTCTCCCTGCTCCCCCCCCCGGCGCAGGGGGCAGGGATGGGGCTTGGGGTCACTCCATCACCCCTTGTCTCTGCCGCCCCTTCCTCCTCAGGGGGAGGACTCCTCACACTCCTCCCCTGCTCCGCCCTGGGCTCCCTCCCACGGGAGACAGTCCTCCACGATCTTCCTCCCACCTGGGTCCCTCCCAGGGGCTCTGGGGGGGCATCTGCTCCCCCGTGGGGCTCCACGGGTGCAGGGCACTCTCTGCTCAGAGCACCTGCGGGGTCCTGCCCTCCTTCCTCTCCCTCACAGTCCTCAGAGGTATTTCCCTCCTAATCTCCTTTTTCGCCTCCTCCTCCTCCCAACCTCGCCTGTTTCAATCCCTTATTTTAGGGGCAAGGCCGCTGCCGGCAATTAGCTCGGCTTTGACCAGAGCTGGGTCCAACATGTGCCCGGGGGGAGCTTTGAACATCAGCTCCATGCGCCCCCCCTGTCCCCCCTCCGCCGCTCCCAGCCCCTCCACACACAAACCAGCACAACAGGGTGCAGCCGGGTGGGTGCTGAGCCCCGGGCAGGGGGTGCTGAGCACCCCGAGAGGCGGCAGCAGGTCCCCTGGGGGCGCCGGGATGCGGATTCTCCATCCCTCAGGGAAATCCCTGCAGGGAAGGGGGGGCTGTGCGGGCAGGATACACCCCCCGGCCCAGGATGACCCGGCTGTGCACAGGGGTGGAAGGAGATGCGGGTGGGGGCACACGTCTGCCCATCCGACCCCTCGCCCTCCCCTGCCTTTGTCCTCCCCAGCCCCCACCCTCCTCTTTTGCACCCCAGACCAGCCCCCGCCCTTCTTCCCACATTCACCCCCCCAAACCTCACCCCCCGGCAGCACCAGGGCTGGGATGTCTTCAGGAAATTCTCTGCTCTGCTCGTTCCCAGCTCGGGAATAGACCAATGCCAGGGTCAGGCGCGGCTGGAAGAGTGTTGGGACAAGAGAAGGGACCCGGGGCTAAGGGGGGGGTCACCCCGGCTTTGCATAACCAAGGGATGTCTGGCTAACGACTCTGCCCTGGAGGGGGGAGAGAAGGGAGGGGAGGGGAACATCCTGCCCCCGAGGGCAGAGAGGCTGGAGGAGGCTCAGAGAAGCAGGACGCCCTCGGGCCAGGAATAGCTCTGGGGTCGGGTCCCCTCAGCCGCCTGCTTGCATCCCCCCTCCCCATCTCCTGCGCACCCCCAAATCTCTCCACTCTGCAACAAACGGGACACAACTCTGAAACCCGGTGGGAGCAAAATCCAATTTATTTGACACAAACTTCAGAAAAAAAAACGTGTTTCTTTGATTTCCCGCAGGGGACGGACTCACCCCCTGGGTCTGTGTGTATCCATCTACGTCTGCGTGCACCTACCTAAGGACAGGAGCATCCCATACCTCCATTTTGACTGCAGGGACCTGCATGGATTTTTGCTTCCGCCAAGACTTTTTGCCGTAATTTCCTGCACTGCCCACGGGCACCTCCTCCAAGGGGGCCTCTGGTGGACAAGACACCCGGTGCCCACGCTGAATGACTGCCCGCAGAACAGGCACGGGTGGGAGCTCTCCTGTGCGGGGAGACAGTCGTGCGTGGCGAGGTGGGAGCTGCTCAGGAAGGGTGAAGCTCTCCCCACCCTCCAGGCACTTGTACGGTCTCTCTCCCTTCTGGGCCCTGTGCTGGGAGATGAGGCTGGAGAAGTCCTTGCAGGTCTTCCCGCCATCTGGGCCCTTGTGGGGTCGTTCTCCCGGGTGATTTCTCTGGTGACGTCTCCTGCTGTTACTCCCGCGGAAGATCTTCCCACCCTCGGGGCAGTTAGAGGTCCCCCGCGTGGCGCGGGCCACCGGCTTGCTGGTGGCTGGGTGGGTGTTCTTCACGCCCTCCCCTTGTCCCGGCGGTGTCTGCTCCTCTTGGCTCTAGCACTTCTTCCCCAGCTCCTGGCGTGCCTTTCTTGGCTCTAGCTGGGTTTTCTTGGTGCCTGCAGAAGACAGAGAAAGCCTTTGCCCCAACTCAGGAAACCCCCTGCACTGAGGAGCTTCTTCCAGGGCAGCTCCATTCCTCGGAGCTCTCCAGTGCAACCTCCTGCTCCCAGCAGCACCATCCCCACCGCGAGTTCAACCCAACCTGGGGACAGAGCAAATCCATGCCCAGGGCCATCTCCCAGCCCCGCACTGCTGCCACGCTGGGAGCAGGAGTCCCAGCACAGCCCCACCACGTGCTTCTCCAGGCCATCGCCACCCACAGCTCCATCCTGATGTGTCAGTTCAGGATGGGGCAGGGTTGGGCTGTTGGATGCTCCTACACACTGCAGATGAAACTGGGAAAAGCAGAGAGAAGGAAAAAAGAGAATATCCATGGGTGTATGTAAAATATTGATTCACAGGAGGATGCCAGAACTCACCCGTGTCCATAGCGAGATGGATGCCCAGGCAGTTCCTGACCAAAATCTGCCCAACCCAAACCCCTAAATCCCCTCCTCTCCATTTTATTGCTGAGGAAAATGTGATATGGGGTTAAGCGCCTCCCAAGAACTCACTGTTTTGATGAATTTGTTGATGCTGCCTCGTCTCAAAGGTCTTCCCACTGTGGGAGAAGGCGTTTGGGCTCTCTCCAGTGTGGCCGTGTTGATGCATGATGAGACTCATCCTAAATGCGAAGCGTTTCCCACAAGTGCTGCAGAAATAAGTGAAACAGCTGGAAAACCACGGGCACATTACGAGCGATCCAGAGCGAGTGGCCTCGCTGTAACAACAGGCTGTGGCTGCTGTGAAGAACAGCTGCAAGGCCAAGGGGCCGAGAAACTGCGTGTGCAGCAAAGAGATAAGGAAGCTGGACTGTGGGAAACAAGAGGTTTGCCCGGCAGGAGAGCGGCGCGTGGACACCGCACCGGGAGCAATCATAGAGGGGAAAATGGCGCGAGGACAAGTAGCCTTAGGCTATGAGCAATCAAGTAGCTGCACGTGTACTTTATGGTGTTTTTAAATTGCTGTGTATCCTTTAGTAAAGGGGCATTAACTTGATCACATTGGTCGTATAAGTTATGTCCAGGACTTTCGCAACTGGAATGTGGCGCCCAAACAGGGACCCTCCCGTCGGTGCTCTCCTGAGCAGGAGCAGACAGCCCAGAGGGGACGGATCCAGCCGGAGCGGGCGCTGCTCCGACACCCAGGGAGATGCGAGCACGGGTTGGATAAGTCGCCCTGATCAGCTGAGCGGCTGCGGAGGTGATGGGGTCCACGCCCAGCAAAGAAGAAGCGGCAGTTGGTAAACTCCTCCAACATATACTCTCTGTGAGGGGATTATCTTATGAGGGTAACCTGAGGAAGTTGCTGTCATGGGCTGGACAGCACGGGCTAGGTTCCAAAGACAGTGGGAAACTCTCCACCGTGTGGAGATTGGTCCGAGAGACTCTGAGAGAGATGGATGCAGAACGGCAGAGCATCGCCTCCGCTTTCCCTGCCCCGTCAGCAGAGGCAGAAGGCGCCGGCATTAAGGATTCCGCTGCTGCTGGGGTATCGGCGGGGTCCCTGTTCCCCAAGGCAGCTCCTAAATGGAGGGGTGGGGACGTCTCACGCACAGCTCCCGTGCGGCAGGAAATTCAAGAGCAAAAATCAACAGATTCGCCGCTGCCGCTCGAGTCTCCACTTTCAAGCTCAAGGAAACAATCCCCGGAGCGCCACGTCCCACCCCGCTCCCGCCGCCTCCCGCCCGAGGAAGGCGCCCGCCCCCCCTGCGCCCGTCCTCGCCTCTGTCACCCCGAGCGGTGCGTGAACAATATCGTTACGGCTTACGAGATCAGCAGTTTCGAGAACTAACGAGAAAACAAGTAGAGCAACTTGGCATACAAGTAAAGGAATCGGCTCGGCCTATTCCTACGGCACCGCCGTCACCCCCTCTTGCTATTAACCCCTTTTTTTCACAACAGTACAGAGGGGGTGGTCAGGGGGAAACAGCCGCCGTCGCTGGCTCTAAAAAAAGGGGGAGGGGGGGCACTGGGAGGCGCGGGGGGTAATGGTAACCCAGCACATCGGTGGCGGGGAGTTATTCGGGATGAAATGGTTGAGGGGTGGTTTAACCAGCTTGGACCAATGGTGTTTCTGGTGATAGTGACCCCCACACGGCAATGAATGGGAGGGCTTAGGTTGGCAAGTGATTAAGGAGGTGTGAGAGCCGTGGATCGATGGAAAATCACCCGGGAGAGGTGATCAGCTTACACTCTCTGAGAGAGGGATAGTTTATAACGCATCTTCTGTGCGAAGGTTCCTTAACTGGTGCCGAACCCCACGGCATCCCGCCGATGCCGTCACAGCCCCTGAACCGGCAGCATGGGCTGAAACAGGCGAACGGCCGTGGGATGCTGTTGCCAAGGGGGATCAGCATGCCAGCGAGCTGGCAACTACTTGGAAGTTGGTTTCACACACTCTTAAGGCGCAGAGTTGGCAGCGGCGGCCCGGGGCCTCCCCGAGCTTCCCCCCCCCGCCACGGAGTGACCGCCTGGGGCTGAGCCCGGCACCGCGCTCTCAGCCCGCGCCCGCCTACCTCCCCCCCCCGCAGCCCCCGCCAAAAGCAGCATTTTTTTTCACCGAGAAGTTGCTGTCGCTGTGGTGCACCGTCCCTTGTCTGGCAACACCACATCATCAATAAGCAACGGCTTTGTACATTCTTAACGGTGTTCTCACGTTGGTAGCATTTGTCATTTTATGTTGTGTCGGTAACAAGTGGAAAAAAACTCTTTGTGTGGTTGTTCTGCGGGCGTGAGGCGCAGCCCAGCTGCCGCTGCGCAGCGCGGAGTTCTCTGCCCCACCGGGGAGGAACGAAGCGCAGGGCAGACTCTGCACCGGGGGGAGTTGGGGGGCGAGGGAACATCCCTTAGTGCAGAGCCCTAGTGCCCGCTGGGGCCCTGGTGCTGCTGTTTGTTGGGGCTCAGGGGTTTAAGTGTCTCAGGTGAAATATCTCCTCTAGTGGGAGACAGCAATTCTGTGCTCATTGTTGTCCTGAATTTCGGTGCGTGCTCTGCGCGGGGAGAGCACCTCTGTACCCTCTGCCCGACGGAAATATTGTCAGAAGATCATCTACAACCTTACAGTCGTTGTTCGTTTTACTAGGGGTAGTAAACGCTGATTATGAAGGGGAAATCAGAATCATGGCCTGGACCCCCGTGTTCAGTAACAAAAGGGTCCAAAATTGCTCAGCTTGCTTATTTTACTGCGGCTCCCCCTAACAGTACGCCGAGAAGCCGCGGTGACTTCGGATTCGGATCAACAGGTACTTCTCAAATATTTTGGGCTCAGACGGTGACACAAGGTCAACCTCTGGTAAAATGTGCCCTCACCAAAGCAGAAGAATCTGTTGAGCTGACAGACATTTTAGATCCTGGTGCGGATGGGACCGTAATATCTGTGAGCAGATCGGCCGTTAGCTCGCGTGACTCAAATGCTTTTCGGGGTTGGTGTCATGCTGTAGCAATTCAAATCAAGGATCTCATTCACGTGAGGGGCCCAGAAAACCGGGGAGCAAATATTCCTCCGTTTACACTGGAAACCCCTGTGACGTTGTGGGGTCGTGACTGGATGGCTCGATGGGGAACTCAAATTGGATCAAATTTGTCTTAATCGCTGCTGCAGCACAACCCACCCTGAAACCAACCTGGGAAACAGAATCACCTGTGTGGGTGGCTCGGTGGCCCTCGCCAAGGGAAAATTCGTGCCACCTTAATAATTTAATTCAGGAACAATTTAATTTGTTATTTTAAAGAATAGTGACTTTTACACGATCTCCGACCCATGAATGATGCCGTGGAGGATAAGGGTACCTTACAACCTGAATGCCCTCCCCAACAATGATTCCCTGAAACTGGCATCTTGTAATCATTGATCTAAAGGATTGATTTATTTTTTTTTTTTTTACCATTCCCTCGCATCCGGATGACGCACCTAAATTTGCCTTTTCCGTTCCCACCGTTAATGTTAGTGAACCTGCAAAACGGTACCACTGGGCTGTTTTACCGTAAGACAGATAAATAAAAGTCCCCCCCAGGTCCTCCAGGCTGTTCTATATCGTTATATAGATGACATCCTCATAGCAGCAGGAACACAGGAGCTCATGGAAAAGGCTCTTGCTTTAACCAAACACTCACTATCTCCAAATAGCAGTTGAAAAGGGGTTGCAAATAGCACTTGAAAAGGTACAGAGATCATCACCAGGCAGCACCTGGGCTGGAGAATTTGTGAACAGACCGTTGTCCTGCAACAGGTTAAACTTAAAACTGATGTTAAGACTTTAAAAGATTGACAGAAACTGTTGGGAGACATAAATTGGATATGGCCATTGTTGGGCCTAACTGATGATGATCTGCAGAGCTTGTTTGATACTTTATGAAAAGATCCTTCACTGACATCACCCAGAGTACTTACAGAGAAAGCGAAACAAGATCTCCACCGTACAGCTAACGCCCTCTCAGCCAGACAAGCATCACGAGTACACGCCCCATCACAGGTACACCGCATCCCCCCACGGGACAAGCCATCGTGGAAAGAGCTCACCAAACCTTGACAGCGCTTTTGGAAAAACAAAAAGGGGGAGAGGTCTTGGCTCCAGGGTAGCCCTATGCTCTGCTGTTTCAGAAACACTTAGTGACCCTCTTGTTGTTATTGAATGGACTTTTTTTTTTTTTTTTTTTTTGTCACATCAGTCACTACTCGTCCAGCAATGTTTGCCAAACTGATCATGGAAGGCCGGCAGCGCCTACTAGTACTTGCTGGTGAGGAACCTGTGTGTGTCATTGTTCTGGTTACTACGCACATGTCAACAGCGGCTCATACAAATGTCTTTGAGCAAGCACAGCTTTCACATGCACTTTTCCCAGCAGAATGCCAGGGCAATGCAAAATCAGTTTTCTTTATCAAGGCGTCAGGCTAAAGACATCATTGCATCTTGCCCTGAATACCAGACAGACTCCATCTCTTCAACAGGGAAGTGGTGTCGGCCCTTGGGGACTCACCTCCTCAGAATTATAGCAATCTGTTGTCACTCAGCTGCATTTCAAATGTTAAAATATGTACACGTGTCTGTTAATACCTTTTCTGGAGCAGTGTTTACATCCTGCCGTGCAGTGGGGAGTCAAGCATCTGCCCGGCATTCCCCGCTCACCGACCGGTCAGGCCACTGTGGAGCGTACCCCCGGCACCTAAAGCGTCTGTTACAGCAACAAAAACAGGGAGATGCAGGGTATCGATCTACACCTCACCAAAGGCTACAGAAACCATTATATGTCATGAACGTTTTAAACATTCCCCCTGTCTCGCAGGTGCCACCAATATTGTGTCGTTTTTCATCACAGATCAACAAGAAGTCCAGAGCAAGGCTCAAGTGGTAACAAAAAACTTAGAAAGTGGTAACTGGGCAGGACCATTTCCTTTAATAACCTGGGGAAGAGGTGATGCTGGTCTCTGCACAGGTCTCCAGTGGTCACCGGCAAGGTGTGCGCGACCACACGTGAGGGTGAGAGGCAGCCGGCACTCAGGAGCCAGCTGTGGGTGCTGTGGGTGCCCCTGTGCCGACAGTCTGCGGCCTCTTGGACTGATTGTTTCAGCAGAATGTCTGGGGAATGTTTGCTACTGCAACAGGATAAAATGCACTACGGTTGCCAATTCTTTTAAGAGAAAATGCTAACGGTAATTGCAGCTCCTTAATGAGATATCTAGGCTTACTAATCAGTAGTGAAAGATGTAGCTTAGACAGAATGTAGTTATTAATAAGGATGAAATGCTGTAAGAATGTGTGTATTCAACTTCCTTTGTTTAGCAATATAAAGAATTAGGAACTCAAACTGTTTAACCTTATTCGAAACTCCCTTGGTTTTCCCCCTGGAGTGCTGGCCAGGCTCCGGGTGGAACCCAACAGGAGGATGAAATCAGATGTTTCCGCTCCCAGAAAATCACCAGTAAATTTGGTTTGTTGATTTAGGGGCCGGACCTGCTTGCAGCGAAGCTGGATGCCTCACCTACGGCTGGACGCATCGCTGGGGTTTCTGGTTTGTGAGGAAGGGCACTCTGAATTCTCGCTGCACCCAGGGCTCCCCAGGGACTGCGGATCTGAACGTTAGTACCCCGTTAAGTAAGTGTGCTACTCCGTGTTTTCCTTACTGTTTATTTTGTAGTATTCAGTCATATCCCTTATTTATAGGTAGTGAAATTAGCCTACTCTTTTAATTAGTAATTGTAACTGCTCTATTGTTTTAGCCTTCTGTGGAACTATTCTAAGTACGCTGTGTTTTTTGAAGCTTGTCCAACCCTTAATTGATTGAAACAAGTCTTGCAGGTGCCGCTGCGAAACCAAGAAAGGGAAGATCTGGGAGGCACCGGCCTTACACAACCTCTGACAAACAGCTAGGCTTTGATGAAGAACAGGCCTCGTAGGATAGATAACGAACTGCTGAGCTGTGCCAAGGTGGCAGGGAAAAATCAATCAGGACAGCAGGCATTTTGCCTGGGCTTAGCAACCGCCGCTGACCCGTCTCAGACCTGTTTGGTTGGAGTTAGAGCTGAGAGCTCTCTTCCCCCAGCAGCTGGGAACAGCACAAGATCAGGCCTGGGGATGTGCACAGTTTGGTGGACAAGAAGTCGATCTGACTGGCCACCATGGTTGGTATAATCAGACAGTTTGGCTGGGATGGCAAAACGTGACCTCTTCAGCAGTACCGGTAAATGACACTTGGTTTTGTGGCGATGCTTATGCGATGGGTTTACATCTTGAAGAAGGAAGAATATTTAATAACGGTTTGGCTAAAAGGTTATCAATTACTGGATGGCTAACGGATTTGTTTTTACACGGAATAACAGTTTAAATTGTCACTACACTCCTTTTAATGATGTTAAACTGCGTGTGGAAGTGTTTGATGAGAACAATAGACCGAACAATAAAAGGAGTCTGAATCGCTCAAAAATAAAAAGGGGGATTTGTGAAACGGCTGGAAAACCACGGACACATTACGAGCGAGTGGCCTCGCTGTAACAACAGGCTGTGGCTGCTGTGAAGAACAGCTGCAAGGCCAAGGGGCCGAGAAACTGCGTGTGCAGCAAAGAGATAAGGAAGCTGGACTGCGAAAAACAAGAGG
Source organism: Athene noctua (assembly GCF_965140245.1). Lineage (NCBI taxonomy): Eukaryota > Metazoa > Chordata > Aves > Strigiformes > Strigidae > Athene > Athene noctua. Next base: position 848,440 of record NC_134070.1, read on the forward strand.
TTTGCCCGGCAGGAGAGCGGCGCGTGGACACCGCAACGGGAGCAATCATAGAGGGGAAAATGGCGCGAGGACAAGTAGCCTTAGGCTATGAGCAATCAAGTAGCTGCACGTGTGCTTTATGGTGGTCTATAAATTGCTGTGTATCCGTTAGTAAAGGGGTATTAACTTGATCACGGTGGTCATATAAGATAGGTCCGAGACTTCTGCGTCAGCAGAAATATGGCTCCTCCTTGGTGTGTGTCGTCTGATGATTCCGGAGGCTCTCTCTGTCTGAAGCTCTTCCCACAATCCTGGAACTTGAAAGGCTTCTCTCCCGTGTGGATCTGTCGGTGACGGCGCAGGCTTCTCTTCCAGGTGAAGACTTTCCCACACTGCTCACACTTGTACTCATTCTTTCTGGAGATACGTGGTGGTTGAGTTGTGGCTTCTTGAGGGTCTTCACCGTACGTCCCTTTGAAAGAGCATTTTCGGGGTTCCCCCGTTCCGCGGCTCCCTTGCGTATCCCGGGGCTGCTGTTGGCCATCGTGCTCCACGGCCACCGCGGGGCTCTGGGGCTCCTCTTGGGGCCCTTGCAGCATCCCCCTCTGCTCTGCCCTGGGCTGGCACTGCTCCTCCTTCTGCTCGGCTGTCCCAGCGCCTGGGGGGGACCAAAGGGGCTCAGCTGGGGGCTCTTAAGGCACATGAAGAGCAGCCACCTCCTGCATGGCTCTGCCTGCTCATGGGGGGCATCTGCTCCCTTGTGGGTATCCACGGGTGCAGGGCAGTCTCTGCTCCAGCACACCTCCCCTCTCCTTCCATGCTTCCTCTACCTCTCTTTTTACAGATGTATTTCCCTCCCACCCTCCTCTTCCTCTTCCCTTCACTTTTCCCTGTTTTAATTCTTTATCGAAGTGTTGTAGCCACCCATCACGAATTGGCTCGGCCTTGGCCAGGGGCGGGTCCGACCTGGAGCCGCGGGAGCTTTGAGCATCTTCTCGCAGGAGCCCCCCCTGTCCCCCCTCCGCCGCTCCCAGCCCCTCCACACACAAACCAGCACAACAGGGTGCAGCCGGGTGGGTGCTGAGCCCCGGGCAGGGGGTGCTGAGCACCCCGAGAGGCGGCAGCAGGTCCCCTGGGGGCGCCGGGATGCGGATTCTCCATCCCTCAGGGAAATCCCTGCAGGGAAGGGGGGGTGTGCGGGCAGGATACACCCCCCGGCCCAGGATGACCCGGGTGTGCACAGGGGTGGAAGGAGATGCGGGTGGGGGCACACGTCTGCCCATCCGACCCCTCGCCCTCCCCTTCCTTTGTCCTCCCCAGCCCCCACCCTCCTCTTTTGCACCCCAGACCAGCCCCCGCCCTTCTTCCCACATTCACCCCCCCAAACCTCACCCCCCGGCAGCACCAGGGCTGGGATGTCTTCAGGAAATTCTCTGCTCTGCTCGTTCCCAGCTCGGGAATAGACCAATGCCAGGGTCAGGCGCGGCTGGAAGAGTGTTGGGACAAGAGAAGGGACCCGGGGCTAAGGGGGGGTCACCCCGGCTTTGCATAACCAAGGGATGTCTGGCTAACGACTCTGCCCTGGAGGGGGGAGAGAAGGGAGGGGAGGGGAACATCCTGCCCCCGAGGGCAGAGAGGCTGGAGGAGGCTCGGAGAAGCAGGACGCCCTCGGGCCAGGAATAGCTCTGGGGTCGGGTCCCCTCAGCCGCCTGCTTGCGTCCCCCCTCCCCATCTCCTGTGCACCCCCAAATCTCTCCACTCTGCAACAAACAGGACACAACTCTGAAACACAGTGGGAGCAAAATCCAATTTATTTGACTCAAACTTCAGAAAAAAAAACGTGTTTCTTTGATTTCCCGCAGGGTACGGACTCACCCCCTGGGTCTGTGTGTATCCATCTACGTCTGCGTGCACCTACCTAAGGACAGGAGCATCCCATACCTCCATTTTGACTGCAGGGACCTGCATGGATTTTTGCTTCCGCCAAGACTTTTTGCCGTAATTTCCTGCACTGCCCACGGGCACCTCCTCCAAGGGGGCCTCTGGTGGACAAGACACCCGGTGCCCACGCTGAATGACTGCCCGCAGAACAGGCACGGGTGGGAGCTCTCCTGTGCGGGGAGACAGTCGTGCGTGGCGAGGTGGGAGCTGCTCAGGAAGGGTGAAGCTCTCCCCACCCTCCAGGCACTTGTACGGTCTCTCTCCCTTCTGGGCCCTGTGCTGGGAGATGAGGCTGGAGAAGTCCTTGCAGGTCTTCCCGCCATCTGGGCCCTTGTGGGGTCGTTCTCCCGGGTGATTTCTCTGGTGACGTCTCCTGCTGTTACTCCCGCGGAAGATCTTCCCACCCTCGGGGCAGTTAGAGGTCCCCCGCGTGGCGCGGGCCACCGGCTTGCTGGTGGCTGGGTGGGTGTTCTTCACGCCCTCCCCTTGTCCCGGCGGTGTCTGCTCCTCCTTGCTCTCCAACTCCTCCTCCAGCACCGGGGGTGCTTGTCCTGGCTCCAGCTGGGGGCTCGGTGCCTGCAGGAGAGAAATCCATTGCACTCAGCCATCGCCACCCACAGCTCCCCCAGGGCCTGCGACATCTCACGCTGAACCCCCCCGGGAGGACTCACCATGGTGGATTTCTTTCTGATGCCTCCTGAGGTTACTTAAATGCCGGAAGGTCATCTCACACAGCGAGCAGGTGTACGGTCTCTCTCCGGTGTGGATACGATGGTGGACACGGAGGGTTGACCTAAAGGAGAAGCATTTCCCACACGTGGTGCAGAGATACGGCCTCTCCTTGGTGTGGATCCTCTGGTGACTCTGGAGATCCCAGGTATCCCTAAATCTCTTCCCACAGTCGTGGCACTTTAAGGGCTTCTCTCCCATGTGGATCCTTTCGTGACGGTGCAGTTTACATGCCTTGTTGAAGACATCGCCACACTTCTCACACTTGTGCTTCTTCCCTTCAGAACTACTCCGTGGTTGGGTTGTGTCTTCTGGAGGGTCTTCACCGTACGTCCCTTTGAAAGAGCATTTTCGGAGTCTTCTTGGTCTTTGGCTCCCTTGCGTATCCCGGGGCTGCTGTTGGCCATCGTGCTCCACGGCCACCGCGGGGCTCTGGGGCTCCTCTTGGGGCCCTTGCAGCATCCCCCTCTGCTCTGCCCTGGGCTGGCACTGCTCCTCCTTCTGCTCGGCTGTCCCAGCGCCTGGGGGGGACCAAAGGGGCTCAGCTGGGGGCTCTTAAGGCACATGAAGAGCACCCACCTCCTGCACGGCTCTGCCTGCTCGGCTCCCTCCCTTCCCTTCTCCTCCTCCTCACACCCCCAGGGCCTTGCCTGTTAGCCCCGTGTTGGGGTTTGAGCCCCGAGGGCACCTGAGCCCCACCCAGACCCTCCCTCGCCCCTTCCTCCTCAGGGCGAGGACTCCTCACACTCCTCCCCTGCTCCGCCCTGGGCTCCCTCCCACGGGAGACAGTCCTCCACGATCTTCCTCCCACCTGGGTCCCTCCCAGGGGCTCTGGGGGGGCATCTGCTCCCCCGTGGGGCTCCACGGGTGCAGGGCACTCTCTGCTCAGGGCACCTCCCGCCTCGGGTCGTCCTTCCTCTCCCTCGCTGGTTGCAGAGGTATTTCCCTCCCACCTTCTTCTTCCTCTCATCCCCCCAATTTCTCCTTCTTAAACACCTTATCCCAGGGACGCGGCCGCCGTCGCCAATCGGCTCGGCCTTGGTCAGGGGCGGGTCCGACCTGGAGCCGCGGGAGCTTTGAGCATCTTCTCGCAGGAGCCCCCCCTGTCCCCCCTCCGCCGCTCCCAGCCCCTCCACACACAAACCAGCACAACAGGGTGCAGCCGGGTGGGTGCTGAGCCCCGGGCAGGGGGTGCTGAGCACCCCGAGAGGCGGCAGCAGGTCCCCTGGGGGCGCCGGGATGCGGATTCTCCATCCCTCAGGGAAATCCCTGCAGGGAAGGGGGGGTGTGCGGGCAGGATACACCCCCTGGCCCAGGATGACCCGGGTGTGCACAGGGGTGGAAGGAGATGCGGGTGGGGGCACACGTCTGCCCATCCGACCCCTCGCCCTCCCCTGCCTTTGTCCTCCCCAGCCCCCACCCTCCTCTTTTGCACCCCAGACCAGCCCCCGCCCTTCTTCCCACATTCACCCCCCCAAACCTCACCCCCCGGCAGCACCAGGGCTGGGATGTCTTCAGGAAATTCTCTGCTCTGCTCGTTCCCAGCTCGGGAATAGACCAATGCCAGGGTCAGGCGCGGCTGGAAGAGTGTTGGGACAAGAGAAGGGACCCGGGGCTAAGGGGGGGGTCACCCCGGCTTTGCATAACCAAGGGATGTCTGGCTAACGACTCTGCCCTGGAGGGGGGAGAGAAGGGAGGGGAGGGGAACATCCTGCCCCCGAGGGCAGAGAGGCTGGAGGAGGCTCGGAGAAGCAGGACGCCCTCGGGCCAGGAATAGCTCTGGGGTCGGGTCCCCTCAGCCGCCTGCTTGCGTCCCCCCTCCCCATCTCCTGCGCACCCCCAAATCTCTCCACTCTGCAACAAACGGGACACAACTCTGAAACCCAGTGGGAGCAAAATCCAATTTATTTCATAAAAACTTAAAAAAAAACCCAAACAAAACCGGGCCTCCGATTTCCTGTAGGGGACGGACACACCCCCTGGGTCTGTGTGTATCCATCTACATCTCTGTGCACATACATAAGGACAGAAACATCCCATACCTCCATTTTAATTGCAGGGTCCTGGAGGGAGATTTGCTTCCTCCAAACTACCCGAGGCTTTTTTCTGCAGTTAATCCCATCACCAACGTCTCCTTCCTCAGGGTAAAATAGTCCCCGAGGAGCCCTGGGTGAGAGCGGCTCATTCCTCCACCATCAGAGTCCGGGATCGCTGTATCCCACCGGGAACCATAAAAGCCTCGGCCTTGGTGAGCGCCACCATTGAAGTTCATCCTCAGAGCTTGGAATCAGGCAGTAATTAACGGTACACGCTTTTAACGAAGGGAGAGATGAGCAGGGAGAGAGAAACATCCTGAGAGCAAACGGAGTGAAACACCACACGGGGGTCACAGCTTGTGCCGCACAACCAACACCCCCCAGCACGTCGTACCGAGACTGTCCAGCACTTTGCTCGGCGCTGGCTCTTGTTAACGCCCTCGCGGACTAACGAGCCTTTACACTCCCTCTGGGCTCAGGGGAGCTCCCTGGGTTCCCAGGCAGGCAGCGGTTCTTAAACATCGCCTCTGCCCGCACCCACGAGTCCCCAGGGAGGTGCTGGGGCTCTGGGGCGGGATGGTCCCACGCGCTGGGTGAAGGAAGAGCCACGTTGTCCATGTACCCGAGGCACCTGCCGGCAAATCTCCTCCAAATTTACTCCCGTGTGCAGGCACTCAGGTTTAGATCAGAGAGAGGCTCACGCAGCCCCTCACCCCCACACACACCTTGCTGGGGCATTAGCACCCCCAGACATCTCTCAAGTTCCCCTCCAGCATCGCCCGGCTCATGGGACGAGACCAGAGGGCTGGAAGTCCCTACCCAGGGAGGCCACAGGCCCCTGATTTGGGGGCCCATCGCCCCCAGAGAAGCTCCCTGGCCCACGGGCACCTCCTCCAAGGGGGCCTCTGGTGGACAAGACACCCGGTGCCCACGCTGAATGACTGCCCGCAGAACAGGCACGGGTGG
>NC_134070.1:854290-881985 GCF_965140245.1 Athene noctua
GGTACCTGCTCATCGTGAAGCTCTTCCCACAATCCTGGCACTTGTAGGACTTCCCTCCTATGTGGATCTTTTGGTGACGGTGCAGGTTATTCCGCCAGGTGAAGACCTTCCCACATTGCTCACACCTGAACTCCTCTCTGGAGCTACTCTGTGGTTGGGATGTGGATGCATCAACTTTTTCACCATCCATCCCTGTGAAAGAGCATTGTTGGGTTCTCTGGGTATTTTACTCCCTCACGTATCACCCCGCAGGGGCCCGACACCCCCAGCCCCACTCCTGCAGATGACCCCAGACCCGCTCACACCAGTCCCCCCAGGAGCCAGCGCTGGGGCCACAAAGAGCTCAGACAGAGATTGAATAACGACGACAGGACCAACGGCGATGGCCAAGGCACACAAGACCCCCTTGTACTGCGCTGCAGCCCCTTTTACAGCCTTTCCTTGGGGGTCCCCCCCTTTCCTGCCCCTGACCCCTTCCCCTGCTCATCGCCTCCTCCGTACGCACAGTCCCCCCTCCAGTGCTGCATCCTCAGCAGCTGCAAAGCTGTGGTAGAGCTTCCACCCACTACTGGTTAACAAATAGACCCTGTTAGTCCATCCGAGAAGTTTCCTTCTACTTAATGTCTTAGTTAACACTAACTGTGCAGGTTTGACATCCCTGCCTGCTCGGCTCCCTCCCTTCCCTTCTCCTCCTCCTCACTGCCCTCCATGGCCTTGCCCTTAGCGTCCTGTTGTGCTTTGAGCCCCGAGGGCACCTGAGCCCCCCAAGACCCTCCCTCGCCCCTTCCTCCTCAGGGGGAGGACTCCTCACACTCCTCCCCTGCTCCGCCCTGGGCTCCCTCCCACGGGAGACAGTCCTCCACGATCTTCCTCCCACCTGGGTCCCTCCCAGGGGCTCTGGGGGGGCATCTGCTCCGCCGTGGGGCTCCACGGGTGCAGGGCACTCTCTGCTCAGGGCACCTCCCGCCTCGGGTCGTCCTTCCTCTCCCTCCCTGTTAGCAGAGGTATTTCCCTCCACCCTCGTGCCCTTCCTGCTCCTCCCATGTTCCCCTTTGTAAATACCTTCTCCCAGGTTACTCCACCATCGGGAATCGGCTCGGCCTTTGCCAGAGTCGAGTGCAACTTGGAGCCAGGGGAGATTCTGGAACTTTATCACAGGAGACCCCACTGTAGCCCCCTCCCACACTCCAAAGGGTGCAGCCGGGTGGGTGCTGAGCCCCGGGCAGGGGTGCTGAGCACCCCAGAGGCGCGAGCAGCAGGTTGCGGTGCTGAGGGAAGCTGCTCAGCCTCTGGCAGCAGACCGAGCCCAACGGGTTGCTCGGGAAAGGGCTCCTTCAGGCTTCCCCCATGACGCGGGCTCTGAGGATGCTCCAGATTCCTGCCTGTTCCCTGCCTGTGCCCTGCCTGTGGTGCACAAGTGTGCAAGGAGATGGCGGTGCAAGTCCTGGGACGACCATGGAGGTTGGGGGTGCGCTTGTGTGTCTGTCCCTGTTCCTGCTCATGCTCTTCCTCCATCCCTCCCCCCCCATACTGGGCCAGCACCCACCCTTGGTCACCACTTTCAGGCTCCCCCAGGCTCCCCCCACCCCCAATCATGGTCGGGGATGGAGATGGGGCAGGTCGGGATGGGGCAGGGTTGGGCTCTTGGATGCTCCTACACACTGTGGGTGAAACTGGGAAAGGGAAAGAGGAGAAAGAGAGAGAAAACCCATGGGTGGATGTAAAAAACTGATTCACAGGAGGATGCCAGAACTCACCCGTGTCCATAGCGAGATGGATGCCCAGGCAGTTCCTGACCAAAATCTGCCCAACCCAAACCCCTAAATCCCCTCCTCTCCATTTTATTGCTGAGGAAAATGTGATATGGGGTTAAGCGCCTCCCAAGAACTCACTGTTTTGATGAATTTGTTGATGCTCACCCGTCTCTAAGGTCTTCCCACTGCAGGTGTTTGTGCTCTCTCTAGTGTGGCTGTGTTGATGCATGATGAGATGCGTCCTAAAGGAGAAGCGTTTCCCACAAGTGGTGCATAAATATGGCTTCTCCTTGGTCTGTGTCCTCTGGTGCCTCCGGAGGCTCTCTCTCTGTCTGAAGCTCTTCCCACAATCCTGGAACTTGAAAGGCTTCTCTCCCGTGTGGATCTGTTGGTGACGGTGCAGGCTTCTCTCCCATGTAAAGATTTTCCCACACTGCTCACACTTGTACTCCTTCTTTCTGGAGATACTCGGTGGTTGGGTTGTGTCTAGTTGAGGGTCTTCAGCGTACGTCCCTTTGAAAGAGCATTTTCGGGGTCTCCTTGTTCCGCGGCTCCCTTGCGTATCCCGGGGCTGCTGTTGGCCATCGTGCTCCACGGCCACCGCGGGGCTCTGGGTCTCCTCTTGGGGCCCTTGCAGCATCCCCCTCTGCTCTGCCCTGGGCTGGCACTGCTCCTCCTTCTGCTTGGCTGTCCCAGCGCCTGGGGGGGACCAAAGGGGCTCAGCTGGGGGCTCTTAAGGCACATGAAGAGCACCCACCTCCTGCCTGGCTCTGCCTGCTCGGATCCCTCCCTTCCTTTCTCCCCCTTGCTCTCAATTTCAACCCCTTTTATTTCCCCCCTTCCCCTGGGAGGGCCGGGGATGGAGATGGGGCAGGTCAGGATGGGGCAGGGTTGGGCTCTTGGCTGCTCCCAGACACTGGGGGAACCCAGGAAGGGAAAGAAAAAGAACAGTGAGGAAACCTTGGTGTGGAGGTAACCATAATTTGACAGGAGGAGGGTGGAAGAGGCCATCACTCAACCCCCGCCATGGGGAGATGGATGCCCAGCCAGTCAGTGATCGAGATCTACCCAAGAACTGCCCCAAACCCCACCCACTGCATTTCATGGATGAGCACGATGGGATACAGGGTTAAGCCTCTCCAAGACTCACCATTGTGGAAGGACGCCTGATGTTTCCGGAGGCGATAAGACTCCCTGAACGCCCTCCCGCAGTGGGCACAGGCGTACGGTCTCTCTCCTGTGTGGATGAGTTGGTGGACAAAGAGGTTGGACCTAAAGGAGAAGCGCTTCCCACACGTGGTGCAGAGAAAGGGCTTCTCCTTGGTGTGTGTCCTCTGGTGACTCTGGAGGCTTTCTCTAATTGGAAAGCCTCTCCCACAGTCCCAGCACTTGTAGGGCTTCTCTCCCGTGTGGGTCCGGTGGTGATAGATCAGGCTGTGCCTGGAGGCAAGCACCTTCCCACAGTGCTCACACTTGTACTTCTTCTTTCTGGAGCGACTCTGTGGTTGTGTTGTTGCTTCCTGAGTGTCTTCACCGTACGTCCCTTTGAAAGAGCATTTTCGGGGTTCCCCCGTTCCGCGGCTCCCTTGCGTATCCCGGGGCTGCTGTTGGCCATCGTGCTCCACGGCCACCGCGGGGCTCTGGGGCTCCTCTTGGGGCCCTTGCAGCATCCCCCTCTGCTCTGCCCTGGGCTGGCACTGCTCCTCCTTCTGCTCGGCTGTCCCAGCGCCTGGGGGGGACCAAAGGGGCTCAGCTGGGGGCTCTTAAGGCACATGAAGAGCACCCACCTCCCGCATGGCTCTGCCTGCTCGGCTCCCTCCCTTCCCTTCTCCTCCTTGCTCTCAATTTTAACCCCCTTGTAATTCCCCCCTTCCCCCGGGAGGGCTGGGGATGGAGATGGGGCAGGTCGGGATGGGGCAGGGTTGGGCTCTTGGCTGCTCCCAACCAACTGTGGGTGAACCCAGAAAGGGAAAGAAAGAGAAAAGTGAGAAAGCTGTGGGCGAGGGTAAAAATATTTTGACAGGATGATGGAGGAGGTCATCACTCACCCCCCACCATGGGAAGATGGATGCCCAGCCAGTCAATGATCGAGATCTGGGCAAGAACTGCCCCAAACCCCACCCACTGCATTTCATGGATGAGCACGATGGGATACAGGGTTAAGCCTCTCCAAGGACTTACCTTTATGAATGGATGCCTGATGTTTCCTGAGTTGATAACCGTCCCTGAATCTCTTCCCGCAGTGGGAGCAGGCGTACGGTCTCTCTCCTGTGTGGATGCGTCGGTGGACAATGAGGTTGGACCTAAAGGAAAAGCGTTTCCCACACGTGGTGCAGAGAAAGGGCTTCTCCTTGGTGTGTGTCCTCTGGTGACTCTGGAGGCTTTGTCTTCTTGCAAAGCCCCTTCCACAATCCCAGCACTTGTAGGGCTTCTCCCCCGTGTGGGACCGGTGGTGATAGGTCAGGCTCCTACTTGAGGCAAGCACCTTCCCACAGTGCTCACACTTGTAATTCTTCTTGCTGGGGCAACTCTGTCGTTGGATTGTGGCTTCCTGAGCGTCTTCAAAATATGACCCTTTGAAAGAGCATTTTCGGGGTCCCCTCGTTCCGCGGCTCCCTTGCGTATCCCGGGGCTGCTGTTGGCCATCGTGCTCCACGGCCACCGCGGGGCTCTGGGGCTCCTCTTGGGGCCCTTGCAGCATCCCCCTCTGCTCTGCCCTGGGCTGGCACTGCTCCTCCTTCTGCTCGGCTGTCCCAGCGCCTGGGGGGGACCAAAGGGGCTCAGCTGGGGGCTCTTAAGGCACATGAAGAGCACCCACCTCCTGCATGGCTCTGCCTGCTCGGCTCCCTCCCTTCCCTTCTCCTCCTCCTCACACCCCCAGGGCCTTGCCCGTTAGCGCCATATTGAGCTTTGAGACCCGAAGTCATCTGAGTCCAACCCAGACCCTCCCTCTCCCCTTCCCCCATGCGCTGCTTTAGGCCCTGCCAGGACCAGAGACCACATTTCCGTTGTCCCTCCCCACCCTCACACCCAGTAGGGCACAAACCCCAGGGCTGAAATAAGAAAAGATTTAATACAACAGTGTAATAAAGAATCTGAACAACAACAATAGCGATAATAACAACAAGAAACAGTAAACAAGACAAAAGATATACAGAGAAATACCGCAGAGGACACAGCCAGCCCCCCCGTGCTCCCCGCGACCAAAGCCACCAAGGGAAGCTTCCCGCGCTGCCGTGGGCCCCGACATCAGCATGGTCTGAATAACCCGGCTGGAGATCTTGCCCCAACACAGGAAACTTACCCCTCTGCGAGCTGAACCAGGACACCCCACAGGGATGGGGAGGACAAAATAAAATCTAAACCCTGGGGGGATCCAGATAAGGACGGGAGTGGGGCGGCTGTGGTTCCTCAGTTATGGGCTGGGGGAAGAGAGACTCCATCGGGGAGGAAGAAAGAACAGCAATGGCATTTGAACCCCCCACCCCCGATGTACCAATCCGGCAGAGCAGGACAGTGAGAAATACAACCACATCTCCAAAGCCCTTCCCCCCAGCCCTCCTGCCCGGGCTCAGCTTTGCTCCCCATTTCTCTCCCTGCTCCCCCCCCGGCGCAGGGGGCAGGGATGGGGCTTGGGGTCACTCCATCACCCCTTGTCTCTGCCGCCCCTTCCTCCTCAGGGGGAGGACTCCTCACACTCCTCCCCTGCTCCGCCCTGGGCTCCCTCCCACGGGAGACAGTCCTCCACGATCTTCCTCCCACCTGGGTCCCTCCCAGGGGCTCTGGGGGGGCATCTGCTCCCCCGTGGGGCTCCACGGGTGCAGGGCACTCTCTGCTCAGGGCACCTCCCGCCTCCTGCCGGCCTTCCTCTCCCTCGCTGGTCGCAGAGCTATTTCCCTCCCCCAGCCCTCCTCCTCCTCCTCCCATCCTCCCCTGGTTCAATCCCTTATCTCAGAACTCGCCGCCGCCAATCGGCTCGGCCTTGGCCAGGGGCGGGTCCGACCTGGAGCCGCGGGAGCTTTGAGCATCTTCTCGCAGGAGCCCCCCCTGTCCCCCCTCCGCCGCTCCCAGCCCCTCCACACACAAACCAGCACAACAGGGTGCAGCCGGGTGGGTGCTGAGCCCCGGGCAGGGGGTGCTGAGCACCCCGAGAGGCGGCAGCAGGTCCCCTGGGGGCGCCGGGATGCGGATTCTCCATCCCTCAGGGAAATCCCTGCAGGGAAGGGGGGGTGTGCGGGCAGGATACACCCCCCGGCCCAGGATGACCCGGGTGTGCACAGGGGTGGAAGGAGATGCGGGTGGGGGCACACGTCTGCCCATCCGACCCCTCGCCCTCCCCTTCCTTTGTCCTCCCCAGCCCCCACCCTCCTCTTTTGCACCCCAGACCAGCCCCCGCCCTTCTTCCCACATTCACCCCCCCAAACCTCACCCCCCGGCAGCACCAGGGCTGGGATGTCTTCAGGAAATTCTCTGCTCTGCTCGTTCCCAGCTCGGGAATAGACCAATGCCAGGGTCAGGCGCGGCTGGAAGAGTGTTGGGACAAGAGAAGGGACCCGGGGCTAAGGGGGGGGTCACCCCGGCTTTGCATAACCAAGGGATGTCTGGCTAACGACTCTGCCCTGGAGGGGGGAGAGAAGGGAGGGGAGGGGAACATCCTGCCCCCGAGGGCAGAGAGGCTGGAGGAGGCTCGGAGAAGCAGGACGCCCTCGGGCCAGGAATAGCTCTGGGGTCGGGTCCCCTCAGCCGCCTGCTTGCGTCCCCCCTCCCCATCTCCTGCGCACCCCCAAATCTCTCCACGCTGCAACAAACGGGACACAACTCTGAAACCCGGTGGGAGCAAAATCCAATTTATTTCATAGAAACTTAAAAAAAACCAAACCAAAACCGGGCCTCCGATTTCCTGTAGGGGACGGACTCACCCCCTGGGTCTGTGTGTATCCATCTACGTCTGCGTGCACCTACCTAAGGACAGGAGCATCCCATACCTCCATTTTGACTGCAGGGACCTGCATGGATTTTTGCTTCCGCCAAGACTTTTTGCCGTAATTTCCTGCACTGCCCACGGGCACCTCCTCCAAGGGGGCCTCTGGTGGACAAGACACCCGGTGCCCACGCTGAATGACTGCCCGCAGAACAGGCACGGGTGGGAGCTCTCCTGTGCGGGGAGACAGTCGTGCGTGGCGAGGTGGGAGCTGCTCAGGAAGGGTGAAGCTCTCCCCACCCTCCCGGCACTTGTACGGTCTCTTTCCCTTCTGGGCCCTGTGCTGGGAGATGAGGCTGGAGAAGTCCTTGCAGGTCTTCCCGCCATCTGGGCCCTTGTGGGGTCGTTCTCCCGGGTGATTTCTTTGGTGACGTCTCCTGCTGTTACTCCCGCGGAAGATCTTCCCACCCTCGGGGCAGTTAGAGGTCCCCCGCGTGGCGCGGGCCACCGGCTTGCTGGTGGCTGGGTGGGTGTTCTTCACGCCCTCCCCTTGTCCTGTCAGTGTCTGCTTCTCCTTGCTCTAGAACTTCTCCTCCTGCCACGGGGGTGCTTGTCCTGGTTCCATCCGGGTTTTCTTGGTACCTGCAGAAGAAAGACAAAGCCTTTGCCCCAACGGGACCTCCACAGCCAGGGATGGAGGGGAAACCCCAGAGTCTGTTGGGGTAACGCAAGCCGGGAAGACCCAGGAGGGGATTTGCAGTGAGGAGGATGGTGCAGAGAGGCCTCCGTGTCCACACACGAGCCTGGGAAATGTCCTTGGAGGCCATTTGCTATCGCCTGGACTGACTCAGGAACCCCCCTGCACCGAGGAGCTTCTTCCAGGGCAGCTCCATTCCTCGGAGCTCTCCAGTGCAACCTCCTGCTCCCAGCAGCACCATCCCCACCGCGAGTTCAACCCAACCTGGGGACAGAGCAAATCCATGCCCAGGGCCATCTCCCAGCCCCGCACTGCTGCCACGCTGGGAGCAGGAGTCCCAGCACAGCCCCACCACGTGCTTCTCCAGGCCATCGCCACCCACAGCTCCCCCAGGGCCTGGGACATCTCACGCTAAACTCCCCCAAGGACTCACCTTTGTGGATTTCTTTCTGATGCGTCCAGAGGCTACTGCTCTGCTGGAAGGTTTTCCCGCAGTGGGAGCAGGTGAACGGCCTCTCTTCTGTGTCGTGCGTTGGTGGGTGCTGACGTTCGGGCTGAAGGAGGAGCGTTTCCCACACGCGGTACGGAGAAATGGCTTCTCCTTGGTGTGTGTCCTCTGGTGACGCTTGAGATTTCCTTTCAGTGTGAAGCCCCTCCCACAGTCCCAGCACTTGAAGGGCTTCTCTCCCGTGTGGCTCCGTCTGTGTTCGTTCAGCTTGCTCCTGAATCTGAAAATCTTCCCACAGTCCTTACACTTGTGCTCCTTCCATCTTGAGCTTCCCTGTGGTTGGTTTGTGGCTTCCTGAGGGTCTTCAGCGTACGTCCCTTTGAAAGAGCATTTTCGGGGTTCCCCCGTTCCGCGGCTCCCTTGCGTATCCCGGGGCTGCTGTTGGCCATCGTGCTCCACGGCCACCGCGGGGCTCTGGGGCTCCTCTTGGGGCCCTTGCAGCATCCCCCTCTGCTCTGCCCTGGGCTGGCACTGCTCCTCCTTCTGCTCGGCTGTCCCAGCGCCTGGGGGGGACCAAAGGGGCTCAGCTGGGGGCTCTTAAGGCACATGAAGAGCACCCACCTCCTCCAGCAGCTCCCACCCAGACCAGTACCACCCAGTATGGTGCCACCAGCTGCTGTAACCCTCTAGCATTGGTGGATCTGTAAAGATACGGGGGCTCTGTGTGTTTGTCTGTCCCCTCCTTCATCCTTCCTCTTTCCTCTATGCCCCAACATGTCCCCTATCTTCACTGTGGACCAGCACCCACCAGTGTTCCCCAATTCACCCCCATCTAAGACTCCGCTAACCAAGGGAGGGCCAGGAAAGGAGATGAGTCAGGTCTGGATGGGCAGAGTGGACTGTTGGCTGCTCGCACGTGCTGTTGGTGAACTTGGAAATGGATAAAAGAGGAAATCAAGAAACCCCATGGGTAGAGATAAATATAGTTCAATATCAGGAGAGACAGACAGCAAGCTGCAAAAGCTTTTTTACTCATCCACATGAGGACAGGGATTCCCAGCCAGTTCCTGACCAAAATCTGTCCAACCTCCACCCCCAAACCCCCTCCTCTCCATTTTGTTGCTGAGCACGATGCGATACCGGGTGAGGACCAAAGACTCACCCTTGGGGATGGATAACTGATGCCTCCAGAGGTAGAGGTGATAACTCTGCTGGAAAGTCATCTCGCAGTGCCACAAGGCGAACAGACTCTCCCACTTGTGAGTGCGTCGGTGTTTGATGAGGGTAGATCTAAAGTAAAAGTCTTTCCTGCATGTGGTGCAGCGAAATCGCTTCTCCTTGGTGTGTGTCCTCTGGTGACACAGGAGGGTCCCCCTCAGCGTGAAGCTCTTCCCACAATCCTGGCACCTGTAGGGCTTCTCTCCTGTGTGGATCCGTCGGTGTTGCTTCAGCTTGCTCCTGTCCGTGAAGAACTTCCCACAGTCCTCACACATGTACTCCCGCCTGGAGCTACTCTGAGGTTGGGTCGCGGATTCCTCAATGTCATCAGCACACGTTCCTTGGAAAGAACATTTTGAGGGTTGTATTGGTACTTCATCCTTCCTCTTCCTCCTCCATTACTCTGCATCCCCCATCCCTCCACTTCCTTCATCCCAAACCAGCGACCCCCTTGGTTCCCGCTTTCACCCCCATCCCTAAAATTTTCCCCTTGGTCAGGACAGGGCAGGGTTGGGCTTTTGGCTGCTCCCACCCACTGTGGGTGAAACTGGGAAGGGGAAAAGTGGAGGAAAATCGAGAAAACCTGTGCATGGAGTGAAAACCCATTTCAGTAGCAGGAGACAGACAGAGGAAAAATGCAAAGGTCACCACTCCCCCCCACCCATGGGTTGATGGATTCCCAGACAGTTCCTGACCAAAATCTGTCCAACCCCCGCCCCCAAACCCCCTCCTCTGCGTTTTTTTGCTGAGCACGATGCGATACTGAAATAAGACCCCACCCAGCACTCACCATTCTGGCGGGCTTGCTGATGCCTCCAGAGGTAGAGGTGATAACTCTGCTGGAAAGTCATCTCGCAGTGCAACGATGTGTACAGTCTCTCCTCCATGTGGCTGCGTTCGTGTTTGACAAATTCCCATCTAAAGCAGAAGTGCTTCCTGCATGTGGTGCAGCAAAATCTCTTCTCCTTGGTGTGTGTCTTCTGGTGACACAGGAGGTTCCATCTCTGCGTGAAGCTTTTCCCACAATACCAGCACTTGAAGGGCTTCTGTCCCGTGTGGGTCTGTCGGTGATGGGTCAGCTTGATCCTGTAAGTGAAGATCTCCCCAGACTGCTCACACTTGTACTCCTTCCCTCTGGCGTTACTCTGTGGTTGCGTTGTGGCTTCTGGAGTGTCTTCACCACCTGTCTCATTGAAAGAGCTTTTTTGGAGTGTTCTTGGTGCGTTGCTCCCTTGCGTATCCCGGGGCTGCCGTTGGCCATCGTGCTCCACGGCCACCGCGGGGCTCTGGGGCTCCTCTTGGGGCCCTTGCAGCATCCCCCTCTGCTCTGCCCTGGGCTGGCACTGCTCCTCCTGCTTGTCTCTCCCAGACCCTGTGGGGAGACCAAAGGGGCTCAGCTGGGGGCTCTTGAGGAATATGAAGAGCACCCACCTACTCCAGCAGCTCCCGCCCAGACCAGTAACACCCAATATGGTGCTGCCAGCTGCTGGATCCCTTCTAGCACCAGTGAGTGTGTAAGGAGATGGGTGTGTGTGTGTGGGGGGGTGGGGTGTCCCCTCCTGCTGATAGTCCTCATCCTTCTTCATCCTTCCTCTTCCTCCCGCATCCCTCCCCATTCTTCACCCTGGACCAGCACCCAACCTTGGTCCTAAATTCACAACTCTCCAGCAATTCCCTAACCCCGCGATGTCCGGGGATGGAGATGGGGCAGGGTTGGGCTCTTGGCTGCTCCCACGAGCTGTGGTTGAACCCAGAAAGGGGAAAAGAAGAAGAAAAACAATAAATCCCGTGGGTGGAGGTAAAAATAATTCAATAGCTGGAGACATATATAGAGGAAAAAAGGAAAGGCCATCACTCACCCCCACCCTTGGGGAGTTTGATGCCCAACCAGCTCTTTACAATTCTCACCAAACCCCCACCCCCAAATCCCTTCCTCTCCATTTTATTGCTGAGCATGTCCTGATGCAGGGTTATGCCCCAAGTACCCCTCGACAACTCACATTTGTGGACGCCTAAATGATGCGTCCAGAGGTGACATCTCTGCCGGAAGGTCTTCCCACACTTGGAGCAGGTGTACGGTCTCTCTCCTGTGTGGATGCGTCGGTGTCTGATGAGGTTCGAGCTACAGGAGAAGCGTTTCCCACACAGGGTGCAGGGAAATCTCTTCTCCTTGCTGTGTGTTGCCTGATGACGCAGGAGATTCCACCTATCGCTGAAACTCTTCCCACAGTCCTGACACTTGTAGGAAACCCTCCCTGTGTGGGTCTGTTGGTGACAGGTCAGGTTGCCCCTCCTAAGGAAGACCTTCCCACAGTGCTCACACATGTGCTCCTCCTTCTCTCTGGAGATACTCTGTGGTTGTGTTGTGGCTTCCTGAGGGTCTTCACCGTACGTCCCTTTGAAAGAGCATTTTCGGGGTTCCCCCGTTCCGCGGCTCCCTTGCGTATCCCGGGGCTGCTGTTGGCCATCGTGCTCCACGGCCACCGCGGGGCTCTGGGGCTCCTCTTGGGGCCCTTGCAGCATCCCCCTCTGCTCTGCCCTGGGCTGGCACTGCTCCTCCTTCTGCTCGGCTGTCCCAGCGCCTGGGGGGGACCAAAGGGGCTCAGCTGGGGGCTCTTAAGGCACATGAAGAGCACCCACCTCCTCCAGCAGCTCCCACCCAGACCAGTACCCCCCAGTACAGTGCCGCCAGCTGCTAGAGCCACTCTAGCATCGGTGAGTGCGTAAAACCACGGGGGCTGTGTGTGTGTGTGTGTGTGTGTGCATACACACATGAAGGTGTGGGGATTGTGGTGTGTGTGGGTGTGTGCAAGTGTGTAAGGACGTGAGAGTGTGTGTGCACAGGTCCCATGGGTCAGTGTGTGTGTGTCTCTTCTCTTACTGACAGTGTGGCTCATCCTCCTTCGCCCTTTCTCTCCCTGCTCCTCCTCCCTGCCCATCTGTCCCCCTCCATCACCCTGGACCAGCACCCACCCTTTGTCCCCACTTTCACTCCCCCAAACTCCCCCCAGCCCCAAGGCCAGCCCAGCACGGTGATGTGTCAGGTCGGGATGGGGCAGGGTTGGGCTGTTGGCTGCTCCCACCTGCTCTGTGTGAACCTGGGGATGGGGACAAAGACAAAAAGCGAGAAAACCCCGTGGGTGGAGGTAGAAAGAGTTCAATATCAAGAGACAGAAGGAAGAAAAATGCAAAGGCCATCACTAACCCCTGCCCATGGGGAGATGGATGCCCAGTAAATTCCTGACCAGAATCTGGCCAACTCCCACCCTCAAACCCCCTCCTCTCCATTTTATTGTTGACCACGACCTGATACAGGGTCATGCACAGCACACACAACCCACGACTCACCTTTGTGCTCCGCTACATTATGTGTCCAGCGGTGACAACTCTGCTGGAAGCTCTCCCCGCAGGCTGAGCAGGCGTATGGTGTCTCTTCCGTGTAGATGAGTTGGTGCCTGGCGAGGTCTGACGGAAAGGAGAAGCGTTTCCCACACGTGGTGCAGGGAAATCGCTTCTCCTTGGTGTGTGTCCTCTGATGACGCTGGAGTGTCCCTCTCTCCCTGAAGCTCTTCCCGCATTCCTGGCACGTGAAGGGCTTCTCTCCCGTGTGAATCCGTCGGTGTTGCTTCAACTTGTACACGCGGGTGAAAACCTTCCCGCAGTCCTCACATAGGTACTCCTTCCTGGATTTACTCATTGGTTGGGTTAGAATTTCTGGAATGAAATCAGCACATGGCCCTTTGTAAGAGCACTTCTGAGGTTGTATTGGTACTTCACCCTTCCTCTTCCTCATCCATTCCTCTGCCTTCCCCATCCTTCCACTTTCTTCATACTGGACCAGAAACCACACTTGGTCCCCAATTTCACCCCCAGCCCCAAACCTCCCCCACCCCCCCCTCTCCCTGCTCAAGAGCCAGGGATGGAGATGGGGCAGGTCGGGATGGGGCAGGGTTGGGCTCTTGGCTGCTCCCACCCTCTGGGGGTGAACCCGGGATTGGAAAAGCAGAGGAAAAGCGAGAAAACCCACGGATGGAGGAAAAATAGTTCACTAGCAGGAGACAGACAGAGGAAAGATGACAAGGCCATCAGTGACCCCTGCCTATGGGGACATGGATGCCCAGCCAGTTCCTGACCAAAATCTGGCCAACCCCCGCTCCCAAATCCCTTCCTCTCCATTTTATTCCCGAACACGCCCTCATACAGGGTTAGGCACCGAGGACTCACCATTGTGGAGAGTTAAAAGATGCTTCATGAGATAAAATCTCAGCTGGAAGCTCTTTCCGCAGTGTGTGCAGTTGTACGGCCTCACTACTGTGTGGATTCGTTGGTGCTTGATGAGGTTCAAGCTACTGAAGAAGCGTTTCCCACACGTGGTGCAGGGAAAGATCTTCTCCTTGCTGTGTGTTCTCCGGTGACGCAGGAGTTTCCAGCTATCCCTGAAGTTCTTTCCGCAGTCAGGGCACTTGTAGGGATCCATTAACCTGTGGATCTGTTGGTGAAGGCTCAAGTTGTTCTCCCGGGCGAAACCCTTCCCACACTCTTCACACTTGTACCTCTTGTTCTTTCTGGAGTGACTCTGTGGTTGAGTTGCGCCTTCTTTTGGGTGTTCACCACCTGTCCCATTGAAAGAGTGGTTTTGGGGTGTTCTTGGTGCATCGCTCCCTGGCGTATCCCGGGGCTGCTGTTGGCCATCGTGCTCCACGGCCACCGCGGGGCTCTGGGGCTCCTCTTGGGGCCCTTGCAGCATCCCCCTCTGCTCTGCCCTGGGCTGGCACTGCTCCTCCTTCTGCTCGGCTGTCCCAGCGCCTGGGGGGGACCAAAGGGGCTCAGCTGGGGGCTCTTAAGGCACATGAAGAGCACCCACCTACTCCAGCAGCTCCCACCCAGACCAGTATCACCCAGTACGGTGCTGCCAGATGCTGCATTCATTCTAGCATCGGTGAGTGCCTAAAACCACAGGGGCTGTGTGTGTGTGTGTGTGTGTGTGTCTATCCCTCTGTCCTATCTTACTGATACTCCTCATCCTCCTCCATCCTTCCTCTCCTTGCTACTCCTCCTCCTGCATCCCACCCCCTTCTTCACTACAGGCCACTGCTGACAACTGTTCCCTTCTTTCAGCCCCCAAAACTCCCCCCACCCCCCTCTAGGGCCTGAGATGGAGCTGGGGCAGGTCGGGATGGGGCAGGGTTGTGCTGTTGGCTGCTCCCACCCTCTCTGGGTGAACCCAGGATCGGAGAATAAGAGGAGAAGCCAGAAAACGCATGGGTGGAGTTAAAAACAGTTCACTAGCAGGAGACAGACAGAGGAAAGATGACAAGGCCATCAGTGACCCCTGCCTATGGGGACATGGATGCCCAGCCAGTTCCTGACCAAAATCTGGCCAACCCCCGCTCCCAAATCCCTTCCTCTCCATTTTATTCCCGAACACGCCCTCATACAGGGTTAGGCACCGAGGACTCACCATTGTGGAGAGTTAAAAGATGCTTCATGAGATAAAATCTCAGCTGGAAGCTCTTTCCGCAGTGTGTGCAGTTGTACGGCCTCACTACTGTGTGGATTCGTTGGTGCTTGATGAGGTTCAAGCTACTGAAGAAGCGTTTCCCACACGTGGTGCAGGGAAAGATCTTCTCCTTGCTGTGTGTTCTCCGGTGACGCAGGAGTTTCCAGCTATCCCGGCAGTTCTTTCCGCAGTCAGGGCACTTGTAGGGATTTATGCCCCTGTGGATCTGTTGGTGAAGGCTCAGGTTGCCCTCCCAGGCAAACCCCTTCCCACACACTTCACACTTGTACCTCTTGTTCTTTCTGGAGTGACTCTGTGTTTTGGTTACACTTTCTTTTGGCCCTTCACCACACGTCCCTTTGAAAGAGCATTTTCGGGGTTCCCCCGTTCCGCGGCTCCTTTGCGTATCCCGGGGCTGCTGTTGGCCATCGTGCTCCACGGCCACCGCGGGGCTCTGGGGCTCCTCTTGGGGCCCTTGCAGCATCCCCCTCTGCTCTGCCCTGGGCTGGCACTGCTCCTCCTTCTGCTCGGCTGTCCCAGCGCCTGGGGGGGACCAAAGGGGCTCAGCTGGGGGCTCTTAAGGCACATGAAGAGCACCCACCTCCTGCATGGCTCTGCCTGCTCGGCTCCCTCCCTTCCCTTCTCCTCCTTGCTCTCCAATTTCACCACCCCATAACTCTCCCCATCCACTGGGAAGGCTGGTGATGGAGATGGGGCAGGTTGGGATAGGACAGGGTTGGGCTCTTGGTTGCTCCCACCCACAGTTTGAACCTGGGAAGGGGAAAAGAACAGGAACAGCGAGAGCCTGTGATTGGACATAAAGATAATTCAGAAGGAAGGCAGGGGAGACAGTGTGAGGCCATCGCTCACCCTGCCATGGGGAGATGGATGCCCAGCCAGTTTCTGAATATAATCTGGTCAGCCCCCATCCCCAATCCTCCTCCTCTCCCTTTTATTACTGAGCAGGATGTAAAAGAGGGTGAACAAGCCCCAGCTGAGGACTCACCGTGATGGAGGGTGTCCTGATGCTTTGTGAGTTGGTCACTCTGCTCGAAGGCCATCCCACAGTGCAAGCAGAGGTAGGGTGTTGTTTCCATGTGCATGCGTTGGTGGGAAATGAGGTATGAGAACCGCAGGAAACATTTGCTGCAGTTGTTGCAGACAAAGGTCTTTTCCCTGGTGTGTGTCTTCTGGTGACGCTGGAGGGTCCCATTCGAGCTGTATCTCTTCCCACAATCCTGGCACTTGAAGGGCTTCTCTCCTGTGTGGCTCTGCAGGTGACGGGCAAGGCAGTTCCTCCAGCTGAAGATCTTCCCACACTGCTCACACTTGTACTCCGTCTTTCTGGAGATACTCGGTGGTTGGGTTGTGCCTTCTTGAGGGTCTTCACCACACGTCCCTTTGAAAGAGCATTTTCGGGGTTCCCCCGTTCCGCGGCTCCCTTGCGTATCCCGGGGCTGCTGTTGGCCATCGTGCTCCACGGCCACCGCGGGGCTCTGGGGCTCCTCTTGGGGCCCTTGCAGCATCCCCCTCTGCTCTGCCCTGGGCTGGCACTGCTCCTCCTTCTGCTCGGCTGTCCCAGCGCCTGGGGGGGGACCAAAGGGGCTCAGCTGGGGGCTCTTAAGGCACATGAAGAGCACCCACCTCCTCCAGCAGCTCCCACCCAGACCAGTACAACCCAGTATGGTGCTGCCAGCCCCTGAAGCCCTCTGATGTTGGTGGGTGAGTAAAGACACGGGGGCTCTGTGTGTGTGTGTGTGTGTCTGTCTGTCTTTCTCTCTGTCTGTCCCCTCTTACTGATACTCCTCATCCTCCTCCATCCTTCCCCTCCCTGCTACTCTTCCTTCCGCATACCTCCCCCTTCTTCACTACAGACACCTGCCCACAAATTTTCCCTTCTTTCAGCCCCCAAAACTCCCCCCACCCCCCTCTAGGGCCTGAGATGGAGATGGGGCAGATCAGGGTAGGGCAGGGTTGGGCTCTTGGCTGCTCCCACCCACTGGGGGTGAACCCGGGAAGTGAAAAAGTAGAGGAGAAGCCAGAAAACCCATGGATGGAGGTAAAAACAGTTCACTAGCAGGAGACAGACAGAGGAAAGATGACAAGGCCATCAGTGACCCCTGCCTATGGGGACATGGATGCCCAGCCAGTTCCTGACCAAAATCTGGCCAACCCCCGCTCCCAAATCCCTTCCTCTCCATTTTATTCCTGAACACGCCCTCATACAGGGTTAGGCACCGAGCCCACCCCCCCCCCCCGAGGTCTCACCATCGTGGACAGTTAAAAGATGCTTCACGAGAGGAGAACTCCGCTGCGAGCCCTTTCTGTCGTGTGAGCAGTTGTACGGCCTCACTACTGTGTGGATTCGTTGGTGCTGGATGAGGTTCAATCTACTGAAGAAGCGTTTCCCACACGTGGTGCAGGGAAAGATCTTCTCCTTGCTGTGTGTTTTCCGGTGACGCAGGAGTTTCCAGCTATCCCGGCAGTTCTTTCCGCAGTCAGGGCACTTGTAGGGATGCATTCCCCTGTGGATCTGTTGGTGAAGGCTCAGGTTGTCCTCCCGGGGAAAGACCCTCCCACACACTTCACACTTGTAACTCTTGTTCTTTTTGGAGCGACTCTTTGGTTGAGTTGTGCCTTCTTTTGGCCCTTCACCACACGTCCCATTGAAAGAGTGGTTTTGGGGTGTTCTTGCTGTGTCGCTCCCTGGCGTATCCCGGGGCTGCTGTTGGCCATCGTGCTCCACGGCCACCGCGGGGCTCTGGGGCTCCTCTTGGGGCCCTTGCAGCATCCCCCTCTGCTCTGCCCTGGGCTGGCACTGCTCCTCCTTCTGCTCGGCTGTCCCAGCGCCTGGGGGGGACCAAAGGGGCTCAGCTGG
Source organism: Athene noctua (assembly GCF_965140245.1). Classification (NCBI taxonomy): domain Eukaryota; kingdom Metazoa; phylum Chordata; class Aves; order Strigiformes; family Strigidae; genus Athene; species Athene noctua. The sequence goes on from NC_134070.1 coordinate 871,707, forward strand.
GGGCTCTTAAGGCACATGAAGAGCAGCCACCACCTGCATGGCTCTGCCTGCTCATCGGGGGCATCTGCTCCCTTGTGGGTATCCACGGGTGCAGGGCAGTCTCTGCTCCAGCGCACCTCCCCCCTCCTTCCATGCTTCCTCTACCTCTCTTTTTACAGATGTATTTCCCTCCCACCCTCCTCTTCCTCTTCCCTTCACGTTCCCCTGTTTTAATTCTTTATCGAAGCGTTGTAGCCACCCATCACTAATTGGCTTGGCCTTGGCCAGGGGCGGGTCCGACCTGGAGCCGCGGGAGCTTTGAGCATCTTCTCGCAGGAGCCCCCCCTGTCCCCCCTCTGCCGCTCCCAGCCCCTCCACACACAAACCAGCACAACAGGGTGCAGCCGGGTGGGTGCTGAGCCCCGGGCAGGGGGTGCTGAGCACCCCGAGAGGCGGCAGCAGGTCCCGTGCCTGTCCCCTGCCTGCATCTGCCCTGCAGTTCACAAGTACTTAAGGAGATGGGAGAAGTGCACAAGTGTCCATAGTTCTCTGTGCCTGTGTCTATGTCCTCTTCACACTCATCTTCCATCATTCCCCCTCCTCCATCCTTATTCCTCCTCCATGCCTCTACCTCCTCTTCCTCCATCCTTCCTCCTTCTTCACCCTGGACCAGCACCCATCCTGGGGGTCATATTTTACCCCTACTCCTGAAACTCCTCCCATGCCCCGTGAGGGCCGAGGATGGAGGTTGGTCAGGTTGGGATGGGGCAGGGTTGGGCTGTTGGATGCTCCCTCCTTCTGTGGGTGAATGCAGGAACAGGTAAAGAAGAAGAAAACTGAGCAAACTTGTGAGAGGATATAATGATAGTTCAGAAGGTCAGGAGAGGAATCAGGAGGAGGCCATCACTCACCCTCACCCATGGGGAGATGGATGCCCAGCCAGTTCCTGACCAAATCTCGGCAATCACAACCCCCAAACTTCCTCCTCTCCATTTTTTTGCTGAGCACATGATATGGGGTTAAGCCTCCTTAGAGGACTTACCTTTGTGGATGGATTCCTGATGACTCCTGAGGTTATACCTTGTCTGGAAGGCCTTCCCACAGGCTGAGCAGAGGAACTGTCTCTCTCCAATGTGGATGCGTCGGTGTTTGATGAGGCTCAAGCTACAGGAGAAGTGTTTCCCACATGCGGTGCAGAGAAATTGCTTCCTCCTGGTGTGTGTCCTCTGGTGACACAGGAGCTTTTCTCTGTACCTAAAGCCCATCCCACAGTCCAGACACTTGTAGGGCTTCTCTCCTCTGTGGGTCCATTGGTGAAGCTTAAAATTATTCCTGTAACTAAAGACCTTCCCACACACCTCACACTTGTACTTCTTCTGTCTAGAGTGACTCTGTGGTTGGGTTGCACCTTCTTTTGGGGGTTCACCTACTGTCCCATTGAAAGAGTGGTTTTGGGGTGTTCTTGGTGCATCGCGCCCTTGCGTATCCCGGGGCTGCTGTTGGCCATCGTGCTCCACGGCCACCGCGGGGCTCTGGGGCTCCTCTTGGGGCCCTTGCAGCATCCCCCTCTGCTCTGCCCTGGGCTGGCACTGCTCCTCCTTCTGCTCGGCTGTCCCAGCGCCTGGGGGGGGACCAAAGGGGCTCAGCTGGGGGCTCTTAAGGCACATGAAGAGCACCCACCTCCTGCATGGCTCTGCCTGCTCGGCTCCCTCCCTTCCCTTCTCCTCCTTGCTCTCCAATTTCACCACCCCATAACTCTCCCCATGCACTGGGAGGGCTGGTGATGGAGATGGGGCAGGTTGGGATAGGACAGGGTTGGACTCTTGGTTGCTCCCACCCACAAATTGAACCTGGGAAGGGGAAAAACACAGGAACAGCGAGAGCCTGTGATTGGACATTAAGATAATTCAGGAGGATGGCAGGGGAGACAGTGTGAGGCCATCGCTCACCCTGCCATGGGGAGATGGATGCCCAGCCAGTTTCTGAATATAATCTGGTCAGCCCCCATCCCCAATCCTCCTCCTCTCCCTTTTTTTACTGAGCAGGATGTAAAAGAGGGTGAACAAGCCCCAGCTGAGGACTCACCGTGTTGGAGGGTGTCCTGATGCTTTGTGAGTTGGTCACTCTGCTCGAAGGCCATCCCACAGTGCAAGCAGAGGTAGGGTGTCGTTTCCATGTGCATGAGTTGGTGGGAAATGAGGTATGAGAACCGCAGGAAACATTTGCTGCAGTTGTTGCAGACAAAGGTCTTTTCCCTGGTGTGTGTCCTCTGGTGACGGTGCAAGGTTCCACTCTCAGTAAATCTCTTCCCACAATCCTGGCACTTGAAGGGCTTCTCTCCTGTGTGGATCCGTTGGTGACGGGCAAGGCAGTTCTTCCAGACAAAGACCTTCCCACACTGCTCACACTTGTACTCCTTCTGCCTAGAGACACTCAGTGGTTGGGTTGCACCTTCTTGAGGGTCTTCAGCGTACGTCCCTTTGAAAGAGCATTTTCGGGGTTCCCCCGTTCCGCGGCTCCCTTGCGTATCCCGGGGCTGCTGTTGGCCATCGTGCTCCACGGCCACCGCGGGGCTCTGGGGCTCCTCTTGGGGCCCTTGCAGCATCCCCCTCTGCTCTGCCCTGGGCTGGCACTGCTCCTCCTTCTGCTCGGCTGTCCCAGCGCCTGGGGGGGACCAAAGGGGCTCAGCTGGGGGCTCTTAAGGCACATGAAGAGCACCCACCGCCTGCATGGCTCTGCCTGCTCGGCTCCCTCCCTTCCCTTCTCCTCCTTGCTCTCCAATTTCACCACCCCATAACTCTCCCCATGCACTGGGAAGGCTGGTGATGGAGATGGGGCAGGTTGGGATAGGACAGGGTTGGGCTATTGGTTGCTTCCACCCACAGTTTGAACTTGGGAAGGGGAAAAACACAGGAACAGCGAGAGCCTGTGATTGGACATTAAGATAATTCAGAAGGAAGGCAGGGGAGACAGTGTGAGGCCATCGCTCACCCTGCCATGGGGAGATGGATGCCCAGCCAGTTTCTGAATATAATCTGGTCAGCCCCCATCCCCAATCCTCCTCCTCTCCCTTTTATTACTGAGCAGGATGTAAAAGAGGGTGAACAAGCCCCAGCTGAGGACTCACCATGATGGAGGGTGTCCTGATGCTTTGTGAGTTGGTCACTCTGCTCGAAGGCCATCCCACAGTGCAAGCAGAGGTAGGGTGTTGTTTCCATGTGCATGCGTTGGTGGGAAATGAGGTATGAGAACCGCAGGAAACATTTGCTGCAGTTGTTGCAGACAAAGGTCTTTTCCCTGGTGTGTGTCCTCTGGTGACGGTGCAAGGTTCCACTCTCAGTAAATCTCTTCCCACAATCCTGGCACTTGAAGGGCTTCTCTCCTGTGTGGCTCTGCAGGTGACGGGCAAGGCAGTTCCTCCAGCTGAAGATCTTCCCACACTGCTCACACTTGTACTCCTTCTGCCTAGAGACACTTGGTGGTTGGGTTGTGCCTTCTTGAGGGTCTTCACCACAGGTCCCTTTGAAAGAGCATTTTCGGGGTTCCCTCGTTCCGCGGCTCCCTTGCGTATCCCGGGGCTGCTGTTGGCCATCGTGCTCCACGGCCACCGCGGGGCTCTGGGGCTCCTCTTGGGGCCCTTGCAGCATCCCCCTCTGCTCTGCCCTGGGCTGGCACTGCTCCTCCTTCTGCTCGGCTGTCCCAGCGCCTGGGGGGGACCAAAGGGGCTCAGCTGGGGGCTCTTAAGGCACATGAAGAGCAGCCACCTCCTGCATGGCTCTGCCTGCTCGGCTCCCTCCCTTCCCTTCTCCTCCTCCTCACACCCCCAGGGCCTTGCCTGTTAGCCCCGTGTTGGGGTTTGAGCCCCGAGGGCACCTGAGCCCCCCCCAGACCCTCCCTCGCCCCTTCCTCCTCAGGGGGAGGACTCCTCACACTCCTCCCCTGCTCCGCCCTGGGCTCCCTCCCACGGGAGACAGTCCTCCACGATCTTCCTCCCACCTGGGTCCCTCCCAGGGGCTCTGGGGGGGCATCTGCTCCCCCGTGGGGCTCCACGGGTGCAGGGCACTCTCTGCTCAGGGCACCTCCCGCCTCGGGTCGTCCTTCCTCTCCCTCGCTGGTTGCAGAGCTATTTCCCTCCCCCCTCCTCCTCCTCGTCCCGTCACATTCCCTTTCTTAAACACTTTATCTCAGGGGCATGGCCGCACATCCTCAATCGGCTCGGCCTTGGCCAGGGGCGGGTCCGACCTGGAGCCGCGGGAGCTTTGAGCATCTTCTCGCAGGAGCCCCCCCTGTCCCCCCTCCGCCGCTCCCAGCCCCTGCACACACAAACCAGCACAACAGGGTGCAGCCGGGTGGGTGCTGGCAAGGGGGGCCAGGATACGCACGCACCCCCCCGGCCCAGGATGACCCGGGTGTGCACAGGTGTGGAAGGAGATGGGGGTTGGAGCGCCCGCGTGCCCATGGGTCTTTCCTCTCTTCCTGCCCCTCGCTCTCCCCCTCCATCAAGCCCCATCTTTGTCCTCCCCAGCCCCCACCCTCCTCTTTTGCACCCCAGACCAGCCCCCGCCCTTCTTCCCACATTCACCCCCCCAAACCTCACCCCCCGGCAGCACCAGGGCTGGGATGTCTTCAGGAAATTCTCTGCTCTGCTCGTTCCCAGCTCGGGAATAGACCAATGCCAGGGTCAGGCGCGGCTGGAAGAGTGTTGGGACAAGAGAAGGGACCCGGGGGTAAGGGGGGGTCACCCCGGCTTTGCATAACCAAGGGATGTCTGGCTAACGACTCTGCCCTGGAGGGGGGAGAGAAGGGAGGGGAGGGGAACATCCTGCCCCCGAGGGCAGAGAGGCTGGAGGAGGCTCGGAGAAGCAGGACGCCCTCGGGCCAGGAATAGCTCTGGGGTCGGGTCCCCTCAGCCGCCTGCTTGCGTCCCCCCTCCCCATCTCCTGTGCACCCCCAAATCTCTCCACTCTGCAACAAACGGGACACAACTCTGAAACCCAGTGGGAGCAAAATCCAATTTATTTGATTGAAACTTTAAAAAGAAAAAAAAAAAAAGAGGTATTTCTTCGATTTCCCGTAGGAGACGACCCCCTGGCTCTGTGTGTATCCGTCTACATCTCTGTGCACATACACCACGACGGGAGCATCCCATACGCTCCACTTCGATTGCAGGGTCCTGGATGGAGTTTTGCTTCCTCCAAACTGTCACCAAAAGGGTTAAAAAAACCTTATCATCGACACCAGTGTGATGCAGATTATCAGACACTCCTTTACTAACAGCCCAGTGCCCAGTGGAGTTCTCTCACCAACAACTCCCCCCCCTGACTGGTGTCACAGGCTGAATATGTAGGCAACAGTAATACATATTATTCAAGTTTTTCTGCATAAACATGAGAATTCCAGACACTCATTTTCTTATTCCCACCTCCATCTGCTCATGCGCTCTTGAGTCCTGAAATGAGTCAGGGGGTCTTTCTGTGCCCAGGATGGACCACAGACTCAAATAAATGACACCCCCCCTCCATGTCCTTGACTCAAGGACTTTGGCTCACATTGTGATTTTAACTTGCTTGAGGCCCTTTAACAATACAACTTTTAAAATACCTGCTCTACAGGGCAAGAAATCATCCTCCCAAAGAGTCTAACAATGGCACCTCGTCAAGCAGCATAGTAGCATCGTTGTACGGTTAATTTAAATTAAATACAGCATCTCTATGACTACTTAAAACACCATGCCACTATTTTTTATTAACTAAAATTAAAATGAAGAAATAAATCGTTATTTCGAATCATTCGTTATCAAAACCCTCAAATTCACCACCCCAAATTACTAAGAAATCAGGAAGAGTTAGTAACAAAAAGACTCATGGCCTTTGGCAGTGGTTAACCCAATCACTGTCTCCTTCCTCATGTTAAAATAGTCCCCGAGGAGCCCTGGGTGAGAGCGGCTCATCCCTCCACCATCAGAGTCCGGGATCGCTGTATCCCACCGGGAACCATAAAAGCCTCGGCCTTGGTGAGCGCCACCATTGAAGTTCATCCTCAGAGCTTGGAATCGGCAATAATTAACGGTACACGCTTTTAACGAAGGGAGAGATGAGCAGGGAGAGAGAAACATCCTGAGAGCAAACGGAGTGAAACACCACACGGGGGTCACAGCTTGTGCCGCACAACCAACACCCCCAGCACGTCGTACCGAGACTGTCCAGCACTTTGCTCGGCGCTGGCTCTTGTTAACGCCCTCGCGGACTAACGAGCCTTTACACTCCCTCTGGGCTCAGGGGAGCTCCCTGGGTTCCCAGGCAGGCAGCGGTTCTTAAACATCGCCTCTGCCCGCACCCACGAGTCCCCAGGGAGGTGCTGGGGCTCTGGGGCGGGATGGTCCCACGCGCTGGGTGAAGGAAGAGCCACGTTGTCCATGTACCCGAGGCACCTGCCGGCAAATCTCCTCCAAATTTACTCCCGTGTGCAGGCACTCAGGTTTAGATCAGAGAGAGGCTCACGCAGCCCCTCACCCCCACACACACCTTGCTGGGGCATTAGCACCCCCAGACATCTCTCAAGTTCCCCTCCAGCATCGCCCGGCTCATGGGACGAGACCAGAGGGCTGGAAGTCCCTACCCAGGGAGGCCACAGGCCCCTGATTTGGGGGCCCATCGCCCCCAGAGAAGCTCCCTGGCCCACGGGCACCTCCTCCAAGGGGGCCTCTGGTGGACAAGACACCCGGTGCCCACGCTGAATGACTGCCCGCAGAACAGGCACGGGTGGGAGCTCTCCTGTGCGGGGAGACAGTCGTGCGTGGCGAGGTGGGAGCTGCTCAGGAAGGGTGAAGCTCTCCCCACCCTCCAGGCACTTGTACGGTCTCTCTCCCTTCTGGGCCCTGTGCTGGGAGATGAGGCTGGAGAAGTCCTTGCAGGTCTTCCCGCCATCTGGGCCCTCGTGGGGTCGTTCTCCCGGGTGATTTCTCTGGTGACGTCTCCTGCTGTTACTCCCGCGGAAGATCTTCCCACCCTCGGGGCAGTTAGAGGTCCCCCGCGTGGCGCGGGCCACCGGCTTGCTGGTGGCTGGGTGGGTGTTCTTCACGCCCTCCCCTTGTCCCGGCGGTGTCTGCTCCTCCTTGCTCTCCAACTCCTCCTCCAGCACCGGGGGTGCTTGTCCTGGCTCCAGCTGGGGGCTCGGTGCCTGCAGGAGAGAAATCCATTGCACTCAGCCATCGCCACCCACAGCTCCCCCAGGGCCTGCGACATCTCACGCTAAACCCCCCCAAGGACTCACCTTTGTGAAGGGCTGCCTGATTCCTCCTGAAATTATTACTCTGTTGGAAGTTTTTTCCCACAGTGGGAGCAGGTGAACTGTCTCTCTCCTGTACGGGTGCGTCGGTGCACAAGACTGTTCGAGGTATAGGAGAAGCTTTTTCCACACGTTGTACAGAGATTCGGCCTCTCCTGGCTGTGTGTCCTCTGGTGACTCAGGAATTGTCCACTCATTGTGAAACTCTTCCCACAATCCTGGCACTTGAAAGGCTTCTCCGCGCTGTGGATCCGGTGGTGACGGATCAGACTATTCTCCCACATGAAGACCTTCCCACAGTGCTCACACTTGTACTCCGTCTTTCTGGAGATACTCGGTGGTTGGGTTGTGTCTAGTTGAGGGTCTTCACTGTACGTCCCTTTGAAAGAGCATTTTCGGGGTCTCCTCGTTCCGCGGCTCCCTTGCGTATCCCGGGGCTGCTGTTGGCCATCGTGCTCCACGGCCACCGCGGGGCTCTGGGGCTCCTCTTGGGGCCCTTGCAGCATCCCCCTCTGCTCTGCCCTGGGCTGGCACTGCTCCTCCTTCTGCTCGGCTGTCCCAGCGCCTGGGGGGGGACCAAAGGGGCTCAGCTGGGGGCTCTTAAGGCACATGAAGAGCACCCACCTACTCCAGCAGCTCCCACCCAGACCAGTAACACCCAGTACAGTGCTGCCAGCTGCTGGAGCCCTTCCACCATCAGTGGGTGTGTAAAGACACGGGAGTTCTCAGTGTGTGTGTGCGTGCATCCCCTGTTACTGATGCTCCTCATCCTCCTACATCCTTCCTCTTCCTGCTGGTTCCCCTCCTCCATCCCTCCCACTTCTTCACCCTGCACCAGAGCCCACCCTTGGTCCCACTTTGACAGTCCGCAAAACTCGCCCCAGACCCGGGAGGATGAGGGATGGAGAAGGGGGAAGTCTGGGTGGGGCAGGGTTGGGCTCTTGGCTGCTTCCATTCACTGGGGGTGAACCCGGGAAAGGGAAAAGAAGAGGAAAAGTGAGAAAAGCTGTGGGTTGAGATGAGAAATATTTCAGTAGGAGGAGACAGATAGACAGGAAAAGTGCAAAGGCCCTCACTGACCCCCACCCATGGGGAGATGGATGCCCAGCCAGGTCCTGACCAAAACCTGGCCAGTCCCCAACCCCAAAACCCTGCTCTTCGTTTTATTGCTGAACATGACATACTACAGGAATAACCCACCATGGAGGACTCACCATTGTGGACGAATTTTTGATGCTTCTTGAGTCGAATATTCTGCTGGAAGCTCTTCCCGCATTGGGAGCAGGTGAACGGTCTCTCTCCCGTGTGGACGAGTTGGTGTTTGATGACGTTCGAGCTAGAGGAGAAGCGTTTCCCACAGATGGGGCAGGGAAAGGGCTTCTCCTTGGTGTGTGTCCTGTGATGACGCTGGAGGTTTGTTCTATGTGTGAAGGCCCTCCCACAATCCCAGCACTTGTAGGGCTTCTCTCCCGTGTGGGTTCGTAGGTGACGTGTAATATCGGTCCTCCATGCGAACTCCTTCCCACAGTGCTTACACTTGTACTGCTTCTCTCTGGACCTGTTCTGTGTTTCGGTTGCATCTTCTTGAAGATCTTCACCGTACGTCCCTTTGAAAGAGCATTTTCGGGGTCTCCTCGTTCCGCGGCTCCCTTGCGTATCCCGGGGCTGCTGTTGGCCATCGTGCTCCACGGCCACCGCGGGGCTCTGGGGCTCCTCTTGGGGCCCTTGCAGCATCCCCCTCTGCTCTGCCCTGGGCTGGCACTGCTCCTCCTTCTGCTCGGCTGTCCCAGCGCCTGGGGGGGACCAAAGGGGCTCAGCTGGGGGCTCTTAAGGCACATGAAGAGCACCCACCTCCTGCATGGCTCTGCCTGCTCGGCTCCCTCCCATCCCTTCTCCTCCTTGCTCTCAATTTCATCCCCTTGTAATTCCCCCCTTACCCCAGGAAGGCCGGGGATGGAGATGGGGCAGGTCGGGATGGGGCAGGGTTGGGCTCTTGCCTGCTCCCACCCGCTTTGGGGGAACCCAAGAAGGGGGAATGGAGGAAAAGTGAGAAAACCTGTGGGTTGAGGTGGAAATATTTCAATAGGAGGGGACAGATAGACAAGAAAAATGCAAAGGCCCTCACTGACCCCTGCCCATGGGGAACGGGATGCCCAGCCAGGTCCTGACCAATATCTGGACAATCAACACCTCCAGACACCCTCTGCTCTATTTCATTACTCAGTACGATGTACTCCAGGATTAAGGCTCCACTGAGGACTCACCATTGTGGACGGATTCCTGATGCGTCCTGAGAATATACTTTGTCCGGAATCTCTTCCCGCAGTGGGAGCATGGGAACGGTCTCTCTCCCGTGTGGATGCGTTGGTGGATGGTGACATTTGACTTACAGGAGAAGTGTTTCCCACACGTGGGGCAGGGAAAGGGCTTCTCCTTGGTGTGTGTCCTCTGGTGACGCTGGAGATTTGTTCTGTGTGTGAAGGCCCTCCCACAATTCCAGCACTTGTAGGGCTTCTCGCCCGTGTGGGTCCGTAGGTGACGTGTAATATCGGTCCTCCATGCAAACTCCTTCCCACAGTGCTTACACTTGTACTGCTTCTCTGTGGAGCTACTCTGTATTTGGGTTGCATCTTCTTGAAGATATTCACTGTACGTCCCCTTGAAAGAGCATTTTCGGGGTTCCCCCGTTCCGCGGCTCCCTTGCGTATCCCGGGGCTGCTGTTGGCCATCGTGCTCCACGGCCACCGCGGGGCTCTGGGGCTCCTCTTGGGGCCCTTGCAGCATCCCCCTCTGCTCTGCCCTGGGCTGGCACTGCTCCTCCTTCTGCTCGGCTGTCCCAGCGCCTGGGGGGGACCAAAGGGGCTCAGCTGGGGGCTCTTAAGGCACATGAAGAGCACCCACCTCCTGCATGGCTCTGCCTGCTCGGCGCCCTCCCTTCCCTTCTCCTCTTGCTCTCAATTTCACACCCCCTGAACTCTCCCCACCCCTGTTAGGACTGGAGATATAGATGGGG
>NC_134070.1:882185-905532 GCF_965140245.1 Athene noctua
ACACCCCCACCAACAGTTGAAGAGCTCCAACAGCTGGCAGCACGGTACTGGGTGTTACTGGTCTGGGTGGGAGCCATGCAGGAGGTGGCTGCTCTTCATGTGCCTTAAGAGCCCCCAGCTGAGCCCCTTTGGTCCCCCCCAGGCGCTGGGACAGCCGAGCAGAAGGAGGAGCAGTGCCAGCCCAGGGCAGAGCAGAGGGGGATGCTGCAAGGGCCCCAAGAGGAGCCCCAGAGCCCCGCGGTGGCCGTGGAGCACGATGGCCAACAGCAGCCCCGGGATACGCAAGGGAGCCGCGGAACGAGGGAACCCCAAAAATGCTCTTTCAAAGGGACGTACAGTGAAGACTGTCAAGAAGACACAACCCAACCACGGAGTAGCTCCACGGAGAAGGTGTACAAGTGTGTAGACTGTAGGAAGGTTTTCACATGTGGGAGTAACCTGAGCCGTCACCGACGGATCCACACAGGAGAGAAGCCCTTCAAGTGCCAAGACTGTGGGAAGAGCTTCAGGGATAGCTGGAGCCTCCTGTGTCACTGGAGAGGACACACTGAGGAGAAGCGCTTTCTCTGCACCACATGTGGGAAACGCTTCTCCTGTAGCTCGAACCTCATCAGACACCAACTCATCCACACAGGAGAGAGACCATTCACCTGCTCAGACTGTGGAAAGACCTTCCGGCAGAGTTATCAACTCAGGAGGCATCAAAAAGCCATCCACATTGGTGAGCCCTCAGGTGGGCTTTAAACGTGTATCACAACATATCAATAAAATGGAGAAGAGGGAGTGCTTGGCCAGTATTTCATCAGGAACTGGCTGGGCATTCAGGTCCCGATGGGTGGGGGGGGGGGTGATGGCCTCCTGCTGCATTCCCAGCCTCCACCAGCATCTTCCTGCTGAACTATGTTTAATTCCACCCACGGGATTTCTTGGTTTTCCTTTTCTTTTCCCCTTCCCAGGTTCACCCACAGCAGGTGGGAGCAGCCAACAGCCCAGCCCTGCCCCATCCCGACCTGCCCCATCTCCATCTACAGCGCTCCCAGGGCAGGGAGTGGGGGGAGTTTTTGGAGGGGATGAAAGTGGGGACCTAGTCTGGGTACTGGTTAAGAATGGAGGAAGAGTAAGGATGGAGGAGAGGGAAGGATGAAAGTGGAGCAGAAGCATGAAGAAGGGACGGACACACACACCCCCCATGTCTTTACATGCTCACCAGTGCTAGAGGGCTCCAGCAGCAGGGCAGCACTGGGTGGTACTGGTATTGGTGGGAGCTGCTGGAGTAGGGGGCTGCTCTTCATGTGCCTTAAGAGCCCCCAGCTGAGCCCCTTTGGTCCCCCCACAGGCGCTGGGACAGCCGAGCAGAAGGAGGAGCAGTGCCAGCCCAGGGCAGAGCAGAGGGGGATGCTGCAAGGGCCCCAAGAGGAGCCCCAGAGCCCCGCGGTGGCCGTGGAGCACGATGGCCAACAGCAGCCCCGGGATACGCAAGGGAGCCGCGGAACGGGGGAACCCCAAAAATGCTCTTTCAAAGGGATGTGTGGTGAAGACATGCAGGAAGATGCAACACAACCAAGGTGTAGATCCAGACAGAAGGTGTACAAGTGTATGGACTGCGAGAAGGTCTTCGTCTGGCAGGACAGCCTGATCCGTCACCAACGGATCCACACTGGAGAGAAGCCCTTCAAGTGCCAGGATTGTGGGAAGAGCTTCACTGAGAGCGGAAACCTCTTGTGTCACCAGAGGACACACACCAAGGAGAAGCCCTTTCTGTGTACCACGTGTGGGAAACGCTTCTCCTGGCGTTCAAACCTCATGAAACACCTACGCATCCATACAGGAGAGAGACCATATGCCTGCTCCCACTGTGGGAAGAGCTTCCAGAGGAGGGCTCATGTCAGGAGGCATCAGGCAGCCCTTCACAAAGGTGAGTCCTGGGGGCTTTAGCATGAGACATCCCAGGCCCTGGGGGAGCTGTGGGTGGCGATGGCCTGGAGAAGCACGTGGTGGGGCTGTGCTGGGACTCCTGCTCCCAGCGTGGCAGCAGTGCGGGGCTGGGAGATGGCCCTGGGCATGGATTTGCTCTGTCCCCAGGTTGGGTTGAACTCGCGGTGGGGATGGTGCTGCTGGGAGCAGGAGGTTGCACTGGAGAGCTCCGAGGAATGGAGCTGCCCTGGAAGAAGCTCCTCGGTGCAGGGGGGTTCCTGAGTCAGTCCAGGCGATAGCAAATGGCCTCCAAGGACATTTCCCAGGCTCGTGTGTGGACACGGAGGCCTCTCTGCACCATCCTCCTCACTGCAAATCCCCTCCTGGGTCTTCCCGGCTTGCGTTACCCCAACAGACTCTGGGGTTTCCCCTCCATCCCTGGCTGTGGAGGTCCCGTTGGGGCGATGCTGTGCTGGGTTTGTGTGTTGGGGGGTTTTTGGCGGTGGGTGACGGGGCTACAGCGATGGCCGCTGTGAGAAGCTGCTCAAAGCTCCGCTGCCTCCAAGTGGGACTCGCCTCTGGCCAAGGCCGAGCTCATTAACGGCGATGGGTGCGCCTCTGCGATAGCGTATTTAAGGAGGGCAAATGGGAAGGGCTTTGGGGGACACTGAGGAGGAGTTAGGAGATGGACATGTCTGCGTGCACCGAGGTCAGTGGAGGGAAGGGGAGAGGAAGGGAGAAGGTGCCGGAGCAGAGCCACCCATATCCCTTGGTGAGAGGACAGGGCTGCCCCTCTGCCGCCCTTGGAGGTCACCGGGGGAGCTCAGTCCCACCCGTGGCCTGGGGGGGCCTCCAGAGATGAGGAGGCAACTGCGCGTAAAGTAGGCTGGGACTGTGAGGGGAGAAGAAGCCCGCACTGTTGTAGCCCGACGCTGGGAGGACCGAAACACGCGGGGGTGACCCAGTCGGAGCAGCCCAGGGGGCTGCAGCCCATGGGATGGAGTCAGTGCCAGAGAAAGTTTGTGGAGGAGAGCGGAGCCGTGTGGGGCAGGGGCAGAATGGAGAGGAGACACCCCCTCGTCTGGAGGAAGAAGGGTGGGACTGACTGCACCCCCCATCCCCTGCCCCTGCACTGCTGGGGGGAGGCAGAGAGATGGGGAAGAAAACTGAGCCAGGGAGAAGGGAGGGGTGTGGGGAGGGTTCACGATGTGCTAACACTTCTCAGGGTCCCACTCTGCCGCTCAGTGCTGTTTCTCTTTGTGTGTTCAATGAAGTGATGTTCCTTTAGCCCGAATCCTTAACAGGGGAGCCACCCCTCCCTGCTCTTATCTGCATTCCTCAGCCTTTTGCTTCCTCTTCTCCTTCCCAGCCCTGGGGGAAGGGGTGACAGGAGGGCTGGGTTCTGCTCAGTTGCCCTGTGGGCTCAAATCACAACAAATGGCTTTGACTTTCTCCTGCAGGAATCAAGAGAAACCAGCTGGGGCCAAGAAAGGCACGCCAGGAGCTGGGGAAGAAGTGCTAGAGCCAAGAGGAGCAGACACCGCCGGGACAAGGGGAGGGCGTGAAGAACACCCACCCAGCCACCAGCAAGCCGGTGGCCCGCGCCACGCGGGGGACCTCTAACTGCCCCGAGGGTGGGAAGATCTTCCGCGGGAGTAACAGCAGGAGACGTCACCAAAGAAATCACCCGGGAGAACGACCCCACAAGGGCCCAGATGGCGGGAAGACCTGCAAGGACTTCTCCAGCCTCATCTCCCAGCACAGGGCCCAGAAGGGAGAGAGACCGTACAAGTGCCTGGAGGGTGGGGAGAGCTTCAGCCTTCCTGAGCAGCTCCCACCTCGCCACGCACGACTGTCTCCCCGCACAGGAGAGCTCCCACCCGTGCCTGTTCTGCGGGCAGTCATTCAGCGTGGGCACCGGGTGTCTTGTCCACCAGAGGCCCCCTTGGAGGAGGTGCCCGTGGGCCAGGGAGCTTCTCTGGGGGCGATGGGCCCCCAAATCAGGGGCCTGTGGCCTCCCTGGGTAGGGACTTCCAGCCCTCTGGTCTCGTCCCATGAGCCGGGCGATGCTGGAGGGGAACTTGAGAGATCTCTGGGGGTGCTAATGCCCCAGCAAGGTGTGTGTGGGGGTGAGGGGCTGCGTGAGCCTCTCTCTGATCTAAACCTGAGTGCCTGCACAGGGGAGTAAATTTGGAGGAGATTTGCCGGCAGGTGCCTCGGGTACATGGACAACGTGGCTCTTCCTTCACCCAGCGCGTGGGACCATCCCGCCCCAGAGCCCCAGCACCTCCCTGGGGACTCGTGGGTGCGGGCAGAGGCGATGTTTAAGAACCGCTGCCTGCCTGGGAACCCAGGGAGCTCCCCTGAGCCCAGAGGGAGTGTAAAGGCTCGTTAGTCCGCGAGGGCGTTAACAAGAGCCAGCGCCGAGCAAAGTGCTGGACAGTCTCGGTACGACGTGCTGGGGGTGTTGGTTGTGCGGCACAAGCTGTGACCCCCGTGTGGTGTTTCACTCTGTTTGCTCTCAGGGTGTTTCTCCCTCCCTGCTCATCTCTCCCTTCGTTAAAAGCGTGTACCGTTAATTACTGCCTGATTCCAAGCTCTGAGGATGAACTTCAATGGTGGCGCTCACCAAGGCCGAGGCTTTTATGGTTCCCGGTGGGATACAGCGATCCCGGACTCTGATGGTGGAGGGATGAGCCGCTCTCACCCAGGGCTCCTCGGGGACTATTTTAACATGAGGAAGGAGACGTTGGTGATGGGATTAACTGCAGAAAAAAGCCTCGGGTAGTTTGGAGGAAGCAAATCTCCCTCCAGGACCCTGCAATTAAAATGGAGGTATGGGATGTTTCTGTCCTTATGTATGTGCACAGAGATGTAGATGGATACACACAGACCCAGGGGGTGTGTCCGTCCCCTACAGGAAATCTGAGGCCCGGTTTTGTTTGGGGTTTTTTTTTAAGTTTCTATCAAATAAATTGGATTTTGGTCCCACTGTGTTTCAGAGTTGTGTCCTGTTTGTTGCAGAGTGGAGAGATTTGGGGGTGCACAGGAGATGGGGAGGGGGGACGCAAGCAGGCGGCTGAGGGGACCCGACCCCAGAGCTATTCCTGGCCCGAGGGCGTCCTGCTTCTCCGAGCCTCCTCCAGCCTCTCTGCCCTCGGGGGCAGGATGTTCCCCTCCCCTCCCTTCTCTCCCCCCTCCAGGGCAGAGTCGTTAGCCAGACATCCCTTGGTTATGCAAAGCCGGGGTGACCCCCCCCTTACCCCCGGGTCCCTTCTCTTGTCCCAACACTCTTCCAGCCGCGCCTGACCCTGGCATTGGTCTATTCCCGAGCTGGGAACGAGCAGAGCAGAGAATTTCCTGAAGACATCCCAGCCCTGGTGCTGCCGGGGGGTGAGGTTTGGGGGGGTGAATGTGGGAAGAAGGGCGGGGGCTGGTCTGGGGTGCAAAAGAGGAGGGTGGGGGCTGGGGAGGACAAAGGCAGGGGAGGGCGAGGGGTCGGATGGGCAGACGTGTGCCCCCACCCGCATCTCCTTCCACCCCTGTGCACAGCCGGGTCATCCTGGGCCGGGGGGTGTATCCTGCCCGCACAGCCCCCCCTTCCCTGCAGGGATTTCCCTGAGGGATGGAGAATCCGCATCCCGGCGCCCCCAGGGGACCTGCTGCCGCCTCTCGGGGTGCTCAGCACCCCCTGCCCGGGGCTCAGCACCCACCCGGCTGCACCCTGTTGTGCTGGTTTGGGTGTGCAGGGGCTGGGAGCGGCGGAGGGGGGACAGGGGGGGCTCCTGCGAGAAGATGCTCAAAGCTCCCGCGGCTCCAGGTCGGACCCGCCCCGGGCCAAGGCCGAGCCAATTGGCGACGGCGGCCGCGCCCCTGGGATAAGGTGTTTAAAAAGGAGAAATTGGGGGATGAGAGGAAGAAGAAGGTGGAAGTGAAGTAGCTCTGCAACCAGCGAGGAAGAGGAAGGACGACCCGAGGCGGGAGGTGCCCTGAGCAGAGAGTGCCCTGCACCCGTGGAGCCCCACGGGGGAGCAGATGCCCCCCCAGAGCCCCTGGGAGGGACCCAGGTGGGAGGAAGATCGTGGAGGACTGTCTCCCGTGGGAGGGAGCCCAGGGCGGAGCAGGGGAGGAGTGTGAGGAGTCCTCCCCCTGAGGAGGAAGGGGCGGCAGAGACAAGGGGTGATGGAGTGACCCCAAGCCCCATCCCTGCCCCCTGCGCCGGGGGGGGAGCAGGGAGAGAAATGGGGAGCAAAGCTGAGCCCGGGCAGGAGGGCTGGGGGGAAGGGCTTTGGAGATGTGGTTGTATTTCTCACTGTCCTGCTCTGCCGGATTGGTACATCGGGGGGTGGGGGGTTCAAATGCCATTGCTGTTCTTTCTTCCTCCCCGATGGAGTCTCTCTGCTGCCCCAGACCGTAATGGGGGACTCACTCCCCCGTAATTGTCTGGATCCCCGTCATCCTTTGGATTTGTTTTTACTCCCCATCCCTGTTGGGGAAGGGGTGATGGCGAACCTGGGTATGGCCCTGGGGGTGTGAGGAGGAGGAGAAGGGAAGGGAGGGCGCCGAGCAGGCAGAGCCATGCAGGCGGTGGCTGCTCTTCATGTGCCTTAAGAGCCCCCAGCTGAGCCCCTTTGGTCCCCCCCAGGCGCTGGGACAGCCGAGCAGAAGGAGGAGCAGTGCCAGCCCAGGGCAGAGCAGAGGGGGATGCTGCAAGGGCCCCAAGAGGAGCCCCAGAGCCCCGCGGTGGCCGTGGAGCACGATGGCCAACAGCAGCCCCGGGATACGGAAGGGAGCCGTGGAACAAGAACATCCCAACAACACTCTTCCATTGTGACATATGCTGATGACTCTCTAGAAGAGGCAATCCAACCATGGAATAGCTCAAGAGAGAAGGAGGAGTTCAAGTGTGAGGACTGTGGGAAGATCTTCACCTGGGAGAGCAAACTGAGTCGTCACCTATGGACCCACATGGGAGAGAAGCCCTACAAGTGCCAGGATTGCAGGAGGGATTTCATGGAGCGTGGGACCCTCCCGTGTCAGCAGAGGACACACACCGGGGAGAAGGCTTTTGTCTGCAACACTTGCGGGAGATGTTTCACCTGGCTCTCAAACCTCATTTCCCACCAATACATCCACATGGAAGAGAGACCGTACCTCTGCTTGCCCTGTGGGATGACCTTCCGGCAGAGTGACCAACTCACAGAACATCAGGAAACTTTCCTTCATGGTGAGACCCCAGGAGGGCTTGTATCACCCTCTTCCGTGTCGCGCTCAGTAACAAAATGGAGAGGAGGGAGTTTGGTGGCTGGGGTTGACCAGATTTTGGTTGCAAAATGATTGGGCATCCATGTCCCCATGGGCGGGGTGAGTGATGGCCTCCTCCTGACTCCTCCTGGTAAATCACTTTTCCCTCCACTCATGGGTTTTCTCACCTTTCCCCCTCCCGGGTTCAGCCCCAGAGGGTGGGAGCAGCCAAGAGCCCAACCCTGCCCCATCCCGACCTGCCCCATCTCCATCCCCGGCCCTCCCGGGGGGTGGGGAGAGTTGGCGGGGTGGGGCGTAAAATTGTGGACCATTGGTGGGAGGTGGTCCAGGATGAAGAATGTTGAGGGAAGGAAGAGGACAAAAAGGAGAAGGAGGTAGAGGCGTGAAGGAGTTGTAATGATGGATGAGGGGAATGGATGAAAGATGAGTCAATTTTGAGCGAGTTCTTGGCAAGGCTGAGGGAAATGGGAGCCTTGCTCCTGGGATAAAGTATACAAAAAGGAGGAGGTGAAAAAAGGACGAGGAGGAGGGTGGGAGGGAAATACCTCTGCAAAAGAAAGGTGTTTAAAGAGGAAGGACGACCCGAGGCGGGAGGTGCCCTGAGCAGAGAGTGCCCTGCACCCGTGGAGCCCCACGGGGGAGCAGATGCTCCCCCAGAGCCCCTGGGAGGGACCCAGGTGGGAGGAAGATCGTGGAGGACTGTCTCCCGTGGGAGGGAGCCCAGGGCGGAGCAGGGGAGGAGTGTGAGGAGTCCTCCCCCTGAGGAGGAAGGGGCGAGGGAGGGTCTGGGTGGGGCTCAGGTGCCCTCGGGGCTCGAAGCCGAACATGGAGCTAACTGGCAAGGCCCTGGGGGTGTGAGGAGGAGGAGAAGGGAAGGGAGGGAGCCGAGCAGGCAGAGCCATGCAGGAGGTGGGTGCTCTTCATGTGCCTTAAGAGCCCCCAGCTGAGCCCCTTTGGTCCCCCCCAGGCGCTGGGACAGCCGAGCAGAAGGAGGAGCAGTGCCAGCCCAGGGCAGAGCAGAGGGGGATGCTGCAAGGGCCCCAAGAGGAGCCCCAGAGCCCCGCGGTGGCCGTGGAGCACGATGGCCAACAGCAGCCCCGGGATACGCAAGGGAGCCAAAGACCAAGAAGACTCCGAAAACGCTCTTTCAAAGCGATGTATGCTCAAACCAATCAAGCCACAACCCAGCCACAGAGTAGCTCCAGAGAGAAGGAGGAATTCAAGTGTGATGACTGTGGGAAGGTCTTCGCCAGGAGGAGACAACTGACTCGACACCGACACATCCACACAGGAGAGAAGCCCTACAAGTGCCAGGATTGCAGCAAGAGCTTCCGGCTGAGGTGGTTCCTCATGTGTCACCAGAGGACACACACCAAGGAGAAGCCGTATCTTTGCAGCACCTGTGGGAAAAGCTTCTCATGGCGCTCGAATCTCAACACCCACCGACGCATTCACACGGGAGAGAGACCATACGTCTGCTCGCACTGCAAGATGACTTTCCGGCAGAGTTATGACCTCAAGAGGCATCAGTGTTCCATCCATCCTGGTGAGTCCTTGGGGGGGCTTAAACTCATATCACCTGCTCAGTTAAAAAGGGAGAGGATGGGATTTGGGGTGATTGGGCCAGATTTCGGTGAGGACCTGGCTGGGCATCCATGTCCCCACGGGCGGGGTGAGTGATGGCCTCCTCCTGACTCCTCCTGGTAAATTACTTTTCCCTCCACTCATGGGTTTTCTCACTTTTCCCCCTCCCGGGTTCAGCCCCAGAGGGTGGGAGCAGCCAAGAGGCCAACCCTGCCCCATCCCGACCTGCCCCATCTCCATCCCCAGCCGTCCCAGGGGGTGGTGGGAGTTTTGGTCATGTAAAAGTGGGAATGAAGGGTGGGTGCTGGTCCAGGGTGAAGGAGGAGGAGGGATGGAGGAGGCATAGAGGAGGAGGAAGAAGGATGTGGTACCCAGACAACACTTAAATGCTCTTTTGAAGGGACGTCTGCTGAAGCTCCTCAAGAAGGTGCAACCCAACCACAGAGTAGATCCAGAGGACCGGGGTATAAATGTGGGTGTTGTGGGAAGGTCTTCACCTGCAGGAGCAGCCTAAATCGCCACCAACGGTCCCAGACGCGAGATAAGTTCTTCAAGTGCCAGGATTGTGGGAAGAGCTACAGGCAAAGTGGGCACCTCCACCGTCACCAGATTACACACATCGAAGCGAAACCCTTTCCCTGCACCACGTGTGGGAAACGCTTCTCCTATAGATCCAACCTCATTGTCCACCACCGCATCCACACAGGAGAGAGACCCTACGCCTGCTCCCTCTGCGGGAAGAAATTCCAGCGGCGTTCTCAAGTCCGAAAGCATCAAAATGCCCTTCACAATGGTGAGTCCTCAGCGGGGCCTTAACCCCATATCACATGGTGCTCATCCATAACATGGAGAGGAGGGGGGTTATGGCTGGGGGTTGGCCACGTTTTTGTCAGGATGTGCCTGGACATCCATCTTCCCATGGGCAGGGGTGAGCTGTGGCCTCCAGTCTCCTCCTGACAAAATATTTTTACCTCCACCCACGAGTTTTCTCCCTTTTTCTCATTTTTACTCCTTCCTGGGTTCACCAGGACAAGACAAGAGTGCAACAATGCCCCATTCTGCCCTGACCCATCTCCATACATAATCCACCTGGGGAGTAGGGGGAGTTTAGGGGCGGTGAAAGTAGGGACCAATCGTGGCAATGTCCTGGGATGGAGGAAGAGTAAGGATGGAGGAGCGGGAAGGATGGAAGAGAAGCATGAGCATGAAGGGACACACACACACACACACACACACACACAGAGTCCCTGTGTCTTTACACCATCACCAAGGTTAGAATGGCTCCAGCATCTGGCAGCACCGTACTGGGGGGTACTGGTCTGGGTGGGAGCTGCTGGAGGAGGTGGGTGCTCTTCATGTGCCTTAAGAGCCCCCAGCTGAGCCCCTTTGGTCCCCCCCAGGCGCTGGGACAGCCGAGAAGAAGAAGGAGCAGTGCCAGCCCAGGGCAGAGCAGAGGGGGATGCTGCAAGGGCCCCAAGAGGAGCCCCAGAGCCCCGCGGTGGCCGTGGAGCACGATGGCCAACAGCAGCCCCGGGATACGCAAGGGAGCCGCGGAACGGGGGAACCCCGAAAATGCTCTTTCAAAGGGACGTGTGGTGAAGACCCGACCCGACCACGTAGTATCCCCAGAAAGAAGGAGCACAAGTGTGAGCAGTGTGGGAAAGTCTTTCGCTGGAAGAGCAACCTGACCCGTCACGGATGGACCCACACAGGAGAGAAGCCCTTCAAGTGCCAGGATTGTGGGAAGAGCTTCAGGGATAGCTGGTACCTCTTCAATCACCAGAGGACACACACCAAGGAGAAGCCCTTTCCCTGCACCACGTGTGGGAAACGCTTCTCCTTTAGATGTAACCTCATTGTCCATGAAAGCATCCACACAAGGGAAAAACCATACACTTGCTCCCACTGCGGGAAGACATTCAGGGACGGTTATCATCTCAGAAGGCATCAGGAATCCGTCCACAATGGTGAGTCTTGGAGAGGCTTAACCCTGTATCCCATCCTGCTCATCCATAAAATGCAGTGGGTGGGGTTTGGGGCAGTTCTTGGGTAGATCTCGATCACTGACTGGCTGGGCATCCATCTCCCCATGGTGGGGGGTGAGTGATGGCCTCTTCCACCCTCCTCCTGTCAAACTATTTTTACTTCCACCTAGAGTTTTTCTCATATTGCTTCCTACTTCCCTTCTCAAGTTCACCCACAATGGCTGGGAACACAGAAGAGCCCAACCCTGCCCTATCCCGACCTGCCCCAACTCCATCCCTTCTGGGGGATGGGGGTGTTTTTGGGGGGATGAAAATGGGGACCAGTGGTGTGTGCTGGCGTGGAACGGCAAAGGAGTGATGGCGTAGGATTAAGAATTGAGGAGGGAAAGGGATGAAAAAAGGAGCTGAAGAATGAGAATGGGGACACACACACACACAGAGCCATGGGCACCTGTGCACTTACATCCCTCATGTTCTACACACACACAAACAAGTACAACCCTCACACCTTCAACTGCACACCCATGCGTGCACACACACACACACACGCATAGCCCCCGTGTCTTTACACACACACCGATGGTACAAGGGCTCCAGCAGCTGGCAGCACCATACTGGGTGATACTGGTCTGGGTGGGAGCTGCTGGAGGAGGTGGGTGCTCTTCATGTGCCTTAAGAGCCCCCAGCTGAGCCCCTTTGGTCCCCCCCAGGCGCTGGGACAGCCGAGCAGAAGGAGGAGCAGTGCCAGCCCAGGGCAGAGCAGAGGGGGATGCTGCAAGGGCCCCAAGAGGAGCCCCAGAGCCCCGCGGTGGCCGTGGAGCACGATGGCCAACAGCAGCCCCGGGATACGCAAGGGAGCCGCGGAACAAGGAGACCCCGAAAATGCTCTTTCAAAGGGACGTACGCTGAACAGACTCAAGGAGCCACAACCCAACCACTGAGTAGCTCCAGAGAGAAGGAGTACAGGTGTGAGCAGTGTGGGAAGGTCTTCTTTCGCAGGGGCAGCCTGAGACGTCACCGAGGGATCCACACAGGAGAGAAGCCCTTCACGTGCCAGGATTGTGGAAAGAGCTACACGCAGAGAGGAAACCTCTTCCGTCACATGAGGACACACATCAAGGAGAAGCGCTTAGTCTGCCCCACGTGTGGGAAACGCTTCTCCCTTACATCAGACCTAATGAAGCACAAACGCGCCCATAAAGCAGAGAGACCGTACGTCTGCCCACACTGTGGGAAGAGCTTCCAGCAGAGTTATCACCTCAGGAGGCATCAGGCAGCCCTTCACCAGGGTGAGTCCTCCCGGGGGGGTTTAGCGTGAGATGTCGCAGGCCCTGGGGGAGCTGTGGGTGGCGATGGCTGAGTGCAATGGATTTCTCTCCTGCAGGCACCGAGCCCCCAGCTGGAGCCAGGACAAGCACCCCCGGTGCTGGAGGAGGAGTTGGAGAGCAAGGAGGAGCAGACACCGCCGGGACAAGGGGAGGGCGTGAAGAACACCCACCCAGCCACCAGCAAGCCGGTGGCCCGCGCCACGCAGGGGACCTCTAACTGCCCCGAGGGTGGGAAGATCTTCCGCGGGAGTAACAGCAGGAGACGTCACCAAAGAAATCACCCGGGAGAACGACCCCACAAGGGCCCAGATGGCGGGAAGACCTGCAAGGACTTCTCCAGCCTCATCTCCCAGCACAGGGCCCAGAAGGGAGAGAGACCGTACAAGTGCCTGGAGGGTGGGGAGAGCTTCAGCCACAGCTCAAGCCTTTCCACGCATCAGAGGCCCCGCACTGCAGAGAAACCTCCTTCCTGCTCTGCTGTGGGGAATCCTTTACTCCGAAGCAAACACTCATCTTGCACCAGCGGATCCCCCCCGGGGAGATGCCCAACCCCTGCCCGCAGTGCCAGAAACAGGGAGGAACCCGCGCGTGGCCTCGAAACACTCCTCCTAGCCATCAGATCGATCAGTAAATTGTCCACCCGTGGCAACAACACTCCGGGTTTGTACTCTCTGCGTCACTGTTCTCACGCTGGGACCACGGAGCGTGGGGCAGGTTTGGGGTCCTTGGGGAAGGGCCTTCCAAGAGAGCTGCATCTTCCACCCGGTGCTCGGGTTTTCCCAGCCCAAAGCAGAAACAGTCTGGCTCTGCTCGACCACCGGCACACGGAAGAAAGCCCCTTCCAAACGCAGGCCTGTAAAATCAGTCTCCCTGTGCGGGACCGAGGCGAGGGGGGGATACGGATTGGGGAGCACAGGGTGCCCCCGGAGCTCTCACCTTCCCTCCTCTCCAGTCCTGTCCAACCTGTGCTCAGGAGAGTGAGGTTTCCTCACCACTGGGACTGGAGCACTGAACTCTGATGGACGTTCCCTTCCCTGTCCCCCTTCCAGACAGGATTGAGTAGAGGGGCGAGTCCTTTCCGAGCTGCCAGGTTGCTGGGATTTTGTTTCTTCCTTACGGGCTGGGCCCCTGGTTTCCGGCTCCGTCTTTTGCAGAGTCACATTCTTGGCTCGTGCCGGCGTTCCCGATGGCCACACTCTGGCCATTACCGCATTTACTAATTTGTCTGGAATAGTCTCTTCTTTTGCAGGGTCCTTCCCAGTTCAGCAGCATTGCTGGGCTCTCCGTGCATTCTCTGGAGGAATACGGATCTGAGCCGAGTCCTCAGAGAAGGTTTATTGTACATTTAACTTGCAACGTCACTCTTGACCGAGCAATGGCAAAGGCCATTCCGGCATAGAGAGGAATCTGAGTTAATTTTGTATCCCCACCTGAGCGTTCCCTGGTTGTAAAAATGATTTTAAGCTTTTTTCCCTGGTGCACCAACACTTACCTGAGTCTTGCTTAGCGTCCCCTTACAACTAGTCCCTATAGAACGGGTGACCCTTCTGCCAATCAGAAAATCTCTTATTTCATTCCCTAGCTTTTCTGGAACCAGGGGATCAGCTGGGGAGATCTTCATATTTTCCCCATTCCCCTTCATTCGGTGTCAGGTTGTGAGAGGTGACTTGTAAAAACTGACTGTGAGAAACACGGACTGAGAAAGAGTTACAGGCCAGCGGGGGGAGTGGGGTCCCTCTGACTGAGGAATGTCTCAAACACTCACAAGATGAAACTCTAGTCCCGGGGTGGATGGTGTGGAGGTCGAAGCTGATGAGGCCGCCCCAATAACAGAGGATGTAGCTGGAAGGGGGGGGCCCGGTGGGGACAGGAGGGTTCTGCTCTGGCGCACCTGGTCTAGTTCCAATGGGCACCAGTCCAGTGAACAGCCTTTGCTTCGTTAGCCACCAAATGCTTATTAAAGTGAACACCCTGAACATGCTAATGAGGACTAACGATATCGTGCTAATTAACCATTCCATGAAATACCAGACCCCTCCCCACCCATGTGATACGTAGGTGTGTGGGTCGACCTGGGGGAGGGAGCCAAGGAAAGGGGGTATAATCGAGGGGGAAGAAAGAGGTGGGACGCTGGAGAGTGCAGGGAAGCGGAGAAGACGGATCCCTCCTGGAACCCTCGCTGGCGGGATGGACGCAGGAACCCGGAGCGATGATCTGTACGCCTCTATTCCCCCACCTCCCTCCTTCCCTTTTCCCCCTTCCCCTTCACTACCAGAAGCACGGCCAGGCACACGGCATTCCTCGCCACAGCTCGTTATATCCTCAGCCAATGACCGTGTATCCAATTTGGACCTTGTGGGAAGTTAATAAATGTTTGGATTTTGAGACGTTTGTCACTGTTGTCTGCTCCCTTGGGGATTTACCAGCCTGAATCTCTTCTCTCCCGTGAATGAGTGGGATGAGACACACAGAGACTTCCCAAAACTCCCCCAACCCCACCCCACCCCCCGGAGTGCCAGAGATTGGAATGCACACCCCCCCCTTCCCTGCAGGGATTTCCCTGAGGGATGGAGAATCCGCATCCCGGCGCCCCCAGGGGACCTGCTGCCGCCTCTCGGGGTGCTCAGCACCCCCTGCCCGGGGCTCAGCACCCACCCGGCTGCACCCTGTTGTGCTGGTTTGGGTGTGCAGGGGCTGGGAGCGGCGGAGGGGGGACAGGGGGGGCTCCTGCGAGAAGATGCTCAAAGCTCCCGCGGCTCCAGGTCGGACCCGCCCCTGGCCAAGGCCGAGCCAGTTCTGACAGCGTCGCACTCTAAGATAAGGGATTGAAACAGGGGAAGTTGGGAGGAGGAGGAGGAGGTGGGAGGGAAATAGCTCTGCAAACGGTGAAAGTGAGGAAAAACTCAGGAGGGGCATCTGCTTTGGAGCGGAGACTTCCCTGCACCCGTGCAGACCCACGGGGAAGCAGATTTCCCACAACAGCCTCTGGGAGGGACCCACGTGGAAGGGAGATGATGGAGGACTGTCTCCCGTGGGAAGGAGCCCACAGCGGAGCAGGGGAGGAGTGTGAGGAGTCCTTCCCCTGAGGAGGAAGGGGCGAGGGAGGGTCTGGGTGGGATCAGGTGCCCTCGGGGCTCAAACCCCAACACGGCGCTAAGGGGCAAGGCCCTGGGGGTGTGAGGAGGAGGAGAAGGGAAGGGAGGGAGCCGAGCAGGCAGAGCCATGCAGGAGGTGGGTGCTCTTCATGTGCCTTAAGAGCCCCCAGCTGAGCCCCTTTGGTCCCCCCCAGGCGCTGGGACAGCCGAGCAGAAGGAGGAGCAGTGCCAGCCCAGGGCAGAGCAGAGGGGGATGCTGCAAGGGCCCCAAGAGGAGCCCCAGAGCCCCGCGGTGGCCGTGGAGCACGATGGCCAACAGCAGCCCCGGGATACGCAAGGGAGCCATGGAACGAGGAGACCCCGAAAATGCTCTTTCAAAGGGACGTACGGTGAAGACCCTCAAGAAAATGTGTACAAGTGTGAGCACTGTGGGAAGATCTTCACTTGGAGGAGAAGCCTGCGCCGTCATAGAAAGATCCACACGGGAGAGAAGCCTTTCAAGTGCCAGGACTGCAGAAAGATCTTCAGGGAGAACTGGCAACTCCGGAGGCACCAGAGGATACACACAGAGCAAAAGCCATGTCTCTGCACCACCCATGGAAAACACTTCTTTAACTCAAAACTCCTTGTCCACCAACACACCCACACGGGAGAGAGACCGTACGCCTGCTCCCACTGCGGGAAGACATTCAGGGCTGGTTATGACCTCAGGAAACATCACGCATCCATTCATAAAGGTAAGTCCTTGGAGAGGCTTAACCCTGTATCCCATCGTGCTCATCCATGAAATGCAGTGGGAGGGGTTTGGGGCAGTTCTTGCCCAGATCTCGATCACTGACTGGCTGGGCATCCATCTCCCCATGGCGGGGGGTGAGTGATGGCCTCTTCCACCCTCCTCCTGTCAATGTACTTTTACCTCCACCCACAGGTTTTCTCCCTTTTCTTTTTCCTTCCCTTCCCAAGTTCACCAGCAACAGCTGGGAGCAACCAGCAGCCCAACCCTGCCCCATCCCGACGTGACCAATCTCCATCCCCGGCCCTCCCAGGGAGTGGGAGGAGTTTTAAGGGGGTGGGGTGTGAAATTGGGGAGCAATGGTGGGTGCTAGTCCAGGATGAAGAAGGAGGGACGTAGGAGGAGAAAGTGGAGGAGGGGGAGGTACAGGCGTGAAGGAGTTGTAAGGATGGATGACGGGGAGGGATGAAGATGAGCTTGAGCAGGAGGAGGAGAGACACACACACGCGCGCAGGTGCAAACACACAGAGCCATGGACACCCGTACCCTTGTACTCCCATCTCCTTACATACTTGTAAAGCACACACAGGGGACAGGCAGGGACAGGCACGGGACCTGCTGCCGCCTCTCGGGGTGCTCAGCACCCCCTGCCCGGGGCTCAGCACCCACCCGGCTGCACCCTGTTGTGCTGGTTTGGGTGTGGAGGGGCTGGGAGCGGCGGAGGGGGGACAGGGGGGGCTCCTGCGAGAAGATGCTCAAAGCTCCCGCGGCTCCAGGTCGGACCCGCCCCTGGCCAAGGCCAAGCCATTTAGTGACAGTGGCTCCACCACTGGGATAAGGGATTTAAAAAGGGGAACCTGGAAGGGAGAGGAGGAGGAGGGGGAGGGAAATAGCTCTGCAACCAGCGAGGGGGAGGAAGGCCGGCAGGAGGCGGGAGGTGCCCTGAGCAGAGAGTGCCCTGCACCCGTGGAGCCCCACGGGGGAGCAGATGCCCCCCCAGAGCCCCTGGGAGGGACCCAGGTGGGAGGAAGATCGTGGAGGACTGTCTCCCGTGGGAGGGAGCCCAGGGCGGAGCAGGGGAGGAGTGTGAGGAGTCCTCCCCCTGAGGAGGAAGGGGCGAGGGAGGGTCTGGGGGGGCTCAGGTGCTGTCGGGGCTCAAAGCCCAACACGGCGCTAAGGGGAAAGACGATGGGGGGTGTGAGGAGGAGGAGAAGGGAAGGGAGGGCGCCGAGCAGGCAGAGCCATGCGGGAGGTGGGTGCTCTTCATGTGCCTTAAGAGCCCCCAGCTGAGCCCCTTTGGTCCCCCCCCAGGCGCTGGGACAGCCGAGCAGAAGGAGGAGCAGTGCCAGCCCAGGGCAGAGCAGAGGGGGATGCTGCAAGGGCCCCAAGAGGAGCCCCAGAGCCCCGCGGTGGCCGTGGAGCACGATGGCCAACAGCAGCCCCGGGATACGCAAGGGAGCCGCGGAACGAGGAGACCCCGAAAATGCTCTTTCAAAGGGACGTACGCTGAAGACCCTCAAGAAGACACAACCCAACCACCAAGTAGGTCCGGACAGAAGGAGTACAAGTGTGAGCAGTGTGGGAAAGTCTTCACCTTGAGTAGAACCCTGCGCCGTCACCAAATGATCCACACGGGAGAGAAGCCTTTCAAGTGTCAGGATTGCGGGAAGAGCTTCATTCAGAGCTGGCACCTCCGGAGGCATCAGAGGACACACACAAAGCAGAAGCCGTATTTCTGCACCAGCAGCAGGAATGGCTTCTTTAAGTCAAAACTCATTCTTCACCAAAGCATCCACACAGGAGTGAGACCGTACACCTGCTCCCACTGCGGGAAGACATTCAGGGACGGTTATAAACTCAGGAGGCATCAGGAATCCATCCACAATGGTAAGTCCTTGGAGAGGCTTAACCCCGTATCCCATCGTGCTCATCCATGAAATGCAGTGGGTGGGGTTTGGGGCAGTTCTTGGCCGGATCCCGATCAGGAACTGGCTGGGCATCCATCTCCCCATGGGTGGGGGGGTGAGTGATGGCCTCTTCCACTTTCCTCCTGTCAAACTAATTTTACTTCCACCCAGAGTTTTTGTCATATTGCTTCCTACTTCCCTTCCCAAGTTCACCCACAATGGCTGGGAAAAAAAAGAGCCCAAACCTGCCCTATCGCAACCTGCCCCATCTACATCCCTGGCCCTCTCAGGGAGTGGGAAGAGTTTTGAGGGTGGTAAAATTGGAAACCAGTGGTGGTTGCTGGTCCAGGATGAAGAAGGAGGAGGGAAGGAGGAGGACAAAAAGAAGAGGAGGTGGTACAGGTATGAGGGAGTTGTAAGGATGGATGAGGTGGAGGGATGAAGATCAGCTTGTGTAGGAAGAGGAGACACACACACACACACACACACACACACAGAGTGAGCCATGGGCACCTGTACCCTTGTACTCCCATCTCCTTAGATAATAGAAAACTGTAAGTAGGATATAGGCAGGGGACAGGCAGGGGACCTGCTGCCGCCTCTCGGGGTGCTCAGCACCCCCTGCCCAGGGCTCAGCACCCACCCGGCTGCACCCTGTTGTGCTGGTTTGTGTGTGGAGGGACTGGGAGCGGCAGAGGGGGTACGGGGGTGAGCCTGGGTGAAGATAGTCAGAGCTCCTGCGGATGCAAGAGGGACCCGCCCCTGGTCAAGGCCGAACAAGTTAGCAATGGTGGCCCCACCACTGGGACAAGGGATTTAAAAAGGGGAACCTAGAAGGTGGAGGAGGAGGGTGGGGGAAATAGCTCTGCAAAGAGCGAGGGAGAGGAAGGACGACCCGAGGCGGGAGGTGCCCTGAGCAGAGAGTGCCCTGCACCCGTGGAGCCCCACGGGGGAGCAGATGCCCCCCCAGAGCCCCTGGGAGGGACCCAGGTGGGAGGAAGATCGTGGAGGACTGTCTCCCGTGGGAGGGAGCCCAGGGCGGAGCAGGGGAGGAGTGTGAGGAGTCCTCCCCCTGAGGAGGAAGGGGCGGCAGAGACAAGGGGTGATGGAGTGACCCCAAGCCCCATCCCTGCCCCCTGCACCGGGGGGGGAGCAGGGAGAGAAATGGGGAGCAAAGCTGAGCCCGGGCAGGAGGGCTGGGGGGAAGGGCTTTGGAGATGTGGTTGTATTTCTCACTGTCCTGCTCTGCCGGATTGGTACATCGGGGGGTGGGGGGTTCAAATGCCATTGCTGTTCTTTCTTCCTCCCCGATGGAGTCTCTCTGCTGCCCCAGACCATAACGGGGGAGACACAGCACCCTCTCCCATCCTTGTCTGGATCTCCCCCGTCCTTTGGTTTAATTTTTTTCCTCCCCATCCCTGTGGGAGAAGGGGCGAGGGAGCATCTGGGTGGGGCTCAGGTGCCCCCGGGGATCAAAGCCCAAAGCAGCGCTAAGGGACAAGGCCCTGGGGGTGTGAGGAGGAGGAGAAGGGAAGGGAGGGCGCCGAGCAGGCAGAGACATGCAGGAGGTGGGTGCTCTTCATGTGCCTTAAGAGCCCCCAGCTGAGCCCCTTTGGTCCCCCCCAGGCGCTGGGACAGCCGAGCAGAAGGAGGAGCAGTGCCAGCCCAGGGCAGAGCAGAGGGGGATGCTGCAAGGGCCCCAAGAGGAGCCCCAGAGCCCCGCGGTGGCCGTGGAGCACGATGGCCAACAGCAGCCCCGGGATACGCAAGGGAGCCGCGGAACGGGGGAACCCCATAAAAGCTCTTTCAAAGAGACCTCTGCTGAAGACCTTCAGGGAGCCTCAACTGAACCACCGAGTAGCTCCAGAGACAAGAAATACAAGTGTGAGCAGTGTGGGAAGGTTTTTGGCTGGGGGAGCAACCTGAGCCGTCACCGAAAGATCCACATGGGAGAAAAGCCCCACAAGTGCCAAGATTGCGGGAAGAGCTTCTCACAGAGAGGAAACCTCCGGTGTCACCAGAGGACACACACCAGGGAGAAGCACTTTCTCTGCACCACGTGTGGGAAACGCTTCTCCTTTATCTCATACCTCGTCAAGCACCAACGCATCCACACGGGAGAGAGACCGTACATCTGCTCAGACTGTGACAAGACTTTTCGGCAGAGTTATCACCTCACGAGGCATCGGAGAGCTATCCACAATGGTGAGACCTCTGAGGGGGTTTAACCCCATATCACCTCGTGCTCAGTTATAAAATGGAGATGAGGGGGTTTGGAGGGGGGGATTGGCCAGATTTTGATCAGGAACTGCCTGGGCATCCATCTCCCCATAGGAGGTTTTGAGCGATGGCCTTACATGTCTCCTCCTTTCTGTCTTTCTGTATCCTCCTGTCTGTCTACTATTAAACAATTTTTTTCTCCATCTATGGGTTTTCTCTGTTTTCCTCTTCTTTTTTGCTTCCCGGGTTCACCCCCAGAGGGTGGGAGCAGCCAACAGCCCAACCCTGCCCCATCCCAACCTGACCTATCTCCATCCCAAACCTTCCCAAGGGGTGGGGAGAGTTTTGGGTGGTGGAAGTGGGGACCAAGGGTGGGAGCTGGTCCAGGGTGAAGAAGGAGGAGGTATGGGAAAGAGAGAGAGGGATGGAGGAAGGAGGGAAAAGATGAAGTACTAACACAACCTCCAAATTGCTCTTTCAAAGGGACGTGTGCTGAAGATGTTCAAGTGGAGGCAACCCACCCACAGAGCAGCTCCAGTGAGCTGGAGTACAAGTGTGTGGACTGTGGGAAAGTTTTCAACTGTGGGAGCCACCTGACCCATCACCGACAGATCCACACAGGAGAGAAGCCCCACAGGTGCCAGGATTGCGGGAAGAGCTTCACAGAAAGAAGAAACCTCCTGTGTCACCGGAGAATACACACCAAGGAGAAGCCCTTTATCCGCACCACGTGTGGAAAAAGCTTCACATGGTGCTCGAGCCTCATCACCCACAGACGCATCCACACGAACGAGAGACCGTACGCCTGCTCACACTGTGGGAAGACCTTCCAGAGGAGGTCTCACCTCAGTAAGCATCAGGAAAAGTACCACCATGGTGAGTCCACGGAGGGGGCTTAACACTGTATCATGTCGTTCTCAGCAATAAAATGGAGAAGAGGGATTTTGGGGGTGGGGGTTGGCCAGATTTTGGTCAGGATC
Organism: Athene noctua; assembly: GCF_965140245.1. Taxonomy (NCBI): domain Eukaryota; kingdom Metazoa; phylum Chordata; class Aves; order Strigiformes; family Strigidae; genus Athene; species Athene noctua. Next base: position 903,197 of record NC_134070.1, read on the forward strand.
TGGCTGGGCAGCCATCTCCTCATGGGTGGGGGTGAGTGATGGCCTCCTGCAGCTGCCTACCTTTTCTGGCCTCCTCCTGACAAACTATTTTTACCTCCACTCATGGGTTTTCTTGATTTTCCTCTTCTATTCCCCTTCCCGGGTTCATCCCCAGCAGGTGGGAGCAATCAACAACCCAACCCTGCCCCATCCTGACCTGCCCCATCTCCATCCCCGGCCCTCCTGGGGAGTGTGGGAAGTTTTGGTGGGGTATGAATGTGGGGGAAAAAGTTGGGTGCTGGTCCAGGGTGATGTAGGAGGAGGATAGAGAGAGGGGAAAGGATGACGGGGGAATGGAAGAAGAGAACGGAGAAAGTACCAACAGAACCCTGAAAATGTTCTTTCAAAGGGACTTGTGCTGGAGACGTTCAAAAACGCGCAACCCAACAATGCAGAACCTCCGCAGAGTACAAGTGTGAGCACTGTGGGAAGGGCTTCACCTGCAGCAGCAATCTGAACCGACACCAACGGATCCACACGGGAGAGAAGCCCTACAAGTGCCGGGATTGTGGGAAGAGCTTCGCGCAGAAATCAAACCTCCTGAGTCACCAGAGGACACACACCAAGCAGAAGCGATTTTCTTGCACCCTATGCGGGAAAGGCTTCTCCTTTCCATCAGAATTCATCAGACACCAACGCAACCACACGGAGGAGAGACTGTTCGCCTTGTCACACTCTGAGATGGCTTTCCAGCAGAGTTACCACCTCTACCTCAGGAGGCATCAGTTAGTCTTCCAGAACGGTGAGTCCTTGGCTGGGTCTTGCACCTGTATCACGTCGTGTTCATGGAGAAAAGGGAGAGGAGGGGGTTTGGGGGTGGGGGGTGGCCAGCTTTTGGTCAGGATCTGGCTGGGCATCCATCAACCCATGGGTGGGGGGGAATGATGGCCTCCTCCAGCTCCCTACCTCTTCTGGCCTCCTCGTTCAAAACTATTTTTACCTCCACCCGTGGGGTTTCTTCCATTTCTTCTTTCCCCTTCCCAGTTTCACCCACAGAGGGTGGGAGCAGCCAACAGCCCAACCCTGCCCCATCCCGAGAAGACCCTCTCCATCCCTGACCCTCTCGGGTGGTGGTAGGAGTTTTGGGGGGATGAAGGTGTGGACCAAGGTCGGGTGCTGTTCCAGAGTGAAGAAGGGGAGAAACGGGTTAGAAGGAAGATGAAGAAGGAGAATGATGAGTATGAGGATGAAGGGTCACACACACACACACAGAGCCATGGGCACTGTGAACTTGAGCCCCCATCTCCTTATGTGCTTGTGCACACTCGTATTGATGCACACACAAACACAAACCCCACACCTTTATGTGCCTGCACACACACACACACACACACACACACACATACAGCCCCTGTTCATTTAAACACTCGCTGACACTAGAAGGGCTTCAGGGGCTGCAAGCACCATACTGGGTCATAGTGGTCTGGGCGGGAGGTGCTGGAGTACACAGCAGTGGCTGCTCTTCATGTGCCTTAAGAGCCCCCAGCTGAGCCCCTTTGGTCCCCCCCAGGCGCTGGGACAGCCGAGCAGAAGGAGGAGCAGTGCCAGCCCAGGGCAGAGCAGAGGGGGATGCTGCAAGGGCCCCAAGAGGAGCCCCAGAGCCCCGCGGTGGCCGTGGAGCACGATGGCCAACAGCAGCCCCGGGATACGCAAGGGAGCCGCGGAACGGGGGAACCCCGAAAATGCTCTTTCAAAGGGACGTACGCTGAAGACCCTCAAGAAGACACAACCCAACCACCAAGTAGGTCCAGAGAGGAGAAGGTCAAGTGTGAGCACTGTGGGAAGTTGTTAGTCTCCAAGTACAGCCTGACCTATCACCTACGGACCCACACGGGAGAGAAGCCCTACAAGTGCTGGGATTGTGGGAGAGGCTTTGCAAGAAGACGATACCTCCAGAGTCACCAGAGGACACACACCAAGGAGAAGCCCTTTCTCTGCACCACTTGTGGGAAACGTTTCTCCTTTAGCTCCAACCTCCTTGTCCACCGACGCATCCACACAGGAGAGAAACCGTACACCTGCTCACACTGTGGGAGGGCATTCAGGGTTCGTTTTAACCTCAGGAAACATCAGAAATCCATCCACAATTGTGAGTCCTTGGAGAGGCTTAACCCTGTATCCCATCATGCTCATCCATTAAATGCAGTGGGTGGGGTTTGGGGCAGTTCTTGGGTAGATCTCGATCACTGACTGGCTGGGCATCCATCTCCCCATGGCGGGGGGTGAGTGATGGCCTCTTCCACCCTCCTCCTTTCAAAGTATTTTTACCTCCACCCAGAGATTTTCTCCCTTTTCAT